>NC_042615.1:32757438-33021912 GCF_901001135.1 Rhinatrema bivittatum | reverse complement strand
TCATCAGGAGCAATATGATCACGTTGCAAATCCCAGCCTCATCAAGCGGACATTCGCCACTCATGAATCCTCGTTTTGCTTAATGGACATTCGTGAAGGATGAAAGTCCCTCTCTGTGATTTCGCAATGCCCCTCAAGAATGCTATAGTATGCCTGAGGTCCAGAAGCACCAACCAGGATGGGGTCATCCCCAGAGTAAATATCCTCCTGGAGAAGTTAGAGGGTGTCCGTGATCAAAAGGGACTCAAAGCAGAGGTTTGGAAGTTTGTGAATTCCTTGCAGCAACAGATGGAAAAGAGACTGAAAAACCCTATGTAAAGGATATATACTGTGCATGCATGCCATGGTTTGTGACCCAAGGATGAAGGAGATGTTAGTGTCTAGGGTGCAGGAACAAGAGTGCCAGAAATAGAGGTGCAATGGGGATGCAGTGTAGAAATCAGTGGCCATCACTTAGAGAGCATGAGCAGCACCCTGTCTGCTACCACTTCTCCTCCCCACCTTAATACACAACAGCCAGCCACATTGCCATTGTCTCTCCTGACACAGGCCAATAGCTGGAGCAGCTGGCAGCAGACACCCTTGCAGCAACCCAGCAATGGAGACCCCAGCAGAAATGTCTGTGACATGCTGTCTGATAGATCCTAGAGGGGGCATGGCCTCAATCCATTGGCAGACTGGGCACACAAGTCAGCAGCCTGCCTAGACCTTGCCAAGGTGATCAGCAATGTCTTTCCTGCCTCTAACCAGTATGCCCAGGGAAGATGCATTCTCAATGGTAGGAGACATTCTAAGGCCTCATCGTTCACGACTGGTGCCAGAGTTGTTGGAAAACGCGATTTTCATTAAAATCAATCTCCCTTTGCTGGGTTTCCCAGAATTTCCATGCTGGGTTTCCCAGAATTTCCATGAGGAAAGACTAAAGAGGTTAGGACTTTTCAGCTTGGAGAAGAGACGACTGAGGGGGGATATGATAGAGGTGTTTAAAATCATGAGAGGTCTAGAACGGGTAGATGTGAATCGGTTATTTACTCTTTCAGATAGTAGAAAGACTAGGGGGCACTCCATGAAGTTAGCATGGGGCACATTTAAAACTAATCGGAGAAAGTTCTTTTTTACTCAACGCACAATTAGACTCTGGAATTTGTTGCCGGAGGATGTGGTTAGTGCAGTTAGTATAGCTGTGTTTAAAAAAGGATTGGATAAGGTCTTGGAGGAGAAGTCCATTACCTGCTACTAAGTTCACTTAGAGAATAGCCACTGCCATTAGCAATGGTTACATGGAATAGACTTAGTTTTTGGGTACTTGCCAGGTTCTTATGGCCTGGATTGGCCACTGTTGGAAACAGGATGCTGGGCTTGATGGACCCTTGGTCTGACCCAGTATGGCATTTTCTTATGTTCTTATGTTCTTAATTGTAATATAATCGCCTTCTACATATTATTAATCTCTCTAGGTCACCCTGACCATTTTCTCCCTTTCCCCTGTTCCTTCAATTTCCCTGTTATATTTATTTTATTTATTTATTAACTTTTATTTACCGACATTCGTGCAGCACATCATGCCGGTTTACAAAGAACTCAGATGTAACTTTTATTTTCCATTCTCTCTGTTAAGGTTATCCCCCCCCCCCCCCCCCAGTTATTTGTAAACCAATGTGATATCCATTTGAATATCGGTAATAAAAGTTTTAAATAAATAAATAAATAAATAAATGTGCCTATTTTGCTGCTCCTTGTGCCCTGCCTCTCTCCCATTTCAGTCAGTACCTTGCCTTGCTGGGTTATTCTACAAACTGTCTGTTACTGCCCAACTTGTTACTCCTTCTCTGCTTCTCTCTTTATTGTACTGGGGAGTTTTGTCCCCAAAAGGCAAAATGTAAATAAAAAAGGGATAAAATAGAACCCTTCCTCCTTCTACCCCTTCTCTTTCTTGGTTCAGTGCCTTGCCTTTTTTTTCTGCCACTGTTGCTGCTCCACCTGGTTTTGGCCCTCTCACGGTGTCTAGAACTCCTGTCATTACTGGTTCCAATTTATTTTTTACCATTGGGCTTGCTGTCATTACCCTGCTTCACCTTTGGGTTCTTGTTGCCACTCTGCCTTGCTGCTATACCCCTGGTGCTACATCTCGAGGGTGCTTCTGTCACTCTGCTTTGTGGCCATATTGCTGCACCTCAGAAGTTTTGCTGCTACTCTGTCTTCCTACCATACCCCTGATTCTACAGTTTGGGCGTTTTGCTGCCATTCTGCCTGCTGGACATACCCCTGACGCTATACTTTGGGACATTTTCTGCCACGCTGCCTTTATACCATATTACTGATGCTATAACTTGGGTTGTGCTGCCATTCTGCCTTTCTGCCATATCCCTGACGCTGGGATATTTCGGAAGCTCTGATTGAGCCAAAAAAAGAGATTTTCTAAATGAGAAAAAAGTTTGGGCAAAATCTTTGTTCCTCACTGCTGCTTTCACTGTATGAGAGAGAGAGAGAGAGAGAGAGAGAGAGAGAGAGAAAGACAGACAAAGCATTAGGGGTGTGCGTTCGTTTTCGACGTATTGGCAATCCGCAACGTATATGTCCCTATTCGTTGTATTCGTGGGTGTCACGAAACGTATGGCGAACCCCCACGAATACAACGTATCTAATGAATAAACCCCCCACCCTCCTGACCCCCCCCCCAAGACTTTCCAAAAGTCTCTGGTGGTCCAGCGGTGGTCTCCTGCACTCGGGCCTTCGGCTGCCAGTATTCAAAATGGCGCCAATAGCCTTTGCCCTTACTATGTCACAGGGGCTACCGGTGCCATTGGTCGGTCCCTGTCACATGGTAGGAGCACAAGATGGTGCCCCCTGTCCATTGCTCCTACCATGTGACAGGTGCCGACCAATGGCACTGGTAGCCCCTGTGACATAGTGAGGGCAAAGGCTATCAGCGCCATTTTGAATACCGGCAGCCGAGCCCGAGGGCAAGAGATCGCGCCGGGACCCCCGCTGCACCACCAGGGACTTTTGGTAAGTCTTGGTGGGGTGAGGAGGGTGGGAGGTTGTAGTTAATTAAATTTAAAGGATTGGGATGGGATTTTCTTTTGGGAAACGAATAAATACGTAACTAGCGAATGGATCGGGATCCCCGAGAACGGATGCAACGGATTTGGCTCCCCACGAATACGAATACTGAATGTGACGAATCTGTCCCTGCTGCACATCCATACAAAGCACTGCATTTATGTCTGTTCAGTGTTCACTGGGATAGGATAGTGGAGAGAGAAGCAGTGAGCAAAAATGAGTGAAGGTATCTCTCTGTATTAATCTCTAAAGTGTAATATTCTAATCTGCAGCCACTATTTGCTAGGGATGTGCAGCACGGACGGATTCGTGCCATTCGGTATTCATATTCATACGCGCGAGTGCTGTCTTTTAAAATGTACCCTCGTATGTGCATGTATGTGTGTGACATTTTTGCACACACTGTAAGAGTTACTGATTGTACTGATATACTGTAATGCATTATATGGATATAGTCAGCCAGCAAATAGTTTGTGCCAGTGCCAAACTCTGTAACTCTGCTTGTTAAGCAGTAGGGATGTGAATCGTGTCCTCGATCGTCTTAACGATCGATTTCGGCTGGGAGGGGGAGGGAATCGTATTGTTGCCGTTTGGGGGGGTAAAATATCGTGAAAAATCGTGAAAATCGTTAAAAAATCGAAAAATCGAAAAATCGAAAAACCGGCACATTAAAACCCCCTAAAACCCACCCCCGACCCTTTAAATTAAATCCCCCACCCCCAAATAACTTAAATAACCTGCGGGTCCAGCGGCGGTCCGGAACGGCAGCGGTCCGGAATGGGCTCCTGCTCCTGCATCTTGTTGTCTTCGGCCGGCGCCATTTTCCAAAATGGCGCCGAAAAATGGCGGCGGCCATAGACGAAAAAGATTGGACGGCAGGAGGTCCTTCCGGACCCCCGCTGGACTTTTGGCAAGTCTCGTGGGGTCAGGAGGCCCCCAACAAGCTGGCCAAAAGTTCCTGGAGGTCCAGCGGGGGTCAGGGAGCGATTTCCCGCCGCAAATCGTTTTCGTACGGAAAATGGCGCCGGCAGGAGATCGACTGCAGGAGGTCGTTCAGCGAGGGTTCCGGCGCCTCACTGAACGACCTCCTGCCGGCGCCATTTTCCGTACGAAAACGATTCGCGGCGGGAAATCGCTCCCTGACCCCCTGACAAGATGCAGGAGCAGGAGCCCGTTCCGGACCGCTGCCGTTCCGGACCGCCGCTGGACCCGCAGGTTATTTAAGTTATTTGGGGGGGTTCGGGAGGGTGGGGGATTTAATTTAAAGGGTCGGGGGTGGGTTTTAGGGGGTTTTAGTGTGCCGGCTCACGATTCTAACGATTTATAACGATAAATCGTTAGAATCTGTATTGTATTGTGTTCCATAACGGTTTAAGACGATATTAAAATTATCGGACGATAATTTTAATCGTCCTAAAACGATTCACATCCCTATTAAGCAGTGTACTGCAGATGGTTGACTTATTTGTGTCTGTAACACTCCTTATTACAGTAGTACTGGTGAACACACTACTTTACATTAAATTATATTGTAACATCAAAACTCCATTCTTCTTCCTGCCTCAGTCCTTACTCTATATCTTGGGGTACTGATGCCCTCTTCTTGCTGCATTGGTCTGCATCAACTGCTTATGATTTTAAACCCCAGTGCTGCTTCTTCTTCAGGGCTTTCATGGTTCCTTTGGGTAATTCTGTCTCTGCTCCGGCTTCTTTTCAGGTTCTTCTCAAAATTCTACATGATACTCAATCCGATGCTGTACGCAGACCTGAACCAGTTATCATTAATGGTTTCAAGCCCTTTTTGGACTCTTTCTTCAAACTCCCTTCCTTTACAGTTCTCACTGAGTGACAATTAGTCTTGTCCAGAAATAAACCTTTGATGGATTATACCACAGGGAAGGGGAAAACCATCTTCAAGCCTGAACCCAGATCTTTCCCCAAATGATGCCATAGGGAAGCTACATCAGTCATCCTTCATGGATTTCCTCTGGCTTGTCCATGCCACATCTTCCAGCCCTATACATTCAGAGGTCTAGGATCCAATTTGCATATCAGGATTTCTGTGGGTCTCCTTCAGGGATTTCTTCTAGCTTCTCCCTACCCAGGGATAGTAAGCTTCCCACCTACTGGCTTCTATATGGTTCGATTAGTCTTTTGCTTACATATATATATGTATTTCAGAGGTTCAGTTGGCACATCTAGACCTCTACAAACCTTCTGCTGAGATTTCCTCGGGCTTCTCCCTGCCCAAGGCTTTGTACCAGTTTTGTTAATGTCAACACTGGGAGGCTTGGGATGTTCTTGCTACTGTGGGTGGCTGATTTGCACATCTCACGGTGCTTTGGGAGGGGGGGGGGTCTTCCTGCCATTCATTTGCCCTGCTTTTACCTTCTGCTTGTGCCTTGGGGGCTTTCCTGCCATCTTCGCTGCTTACCCCCTTCCTGCTGCCTTGGGGGAATTCATGCCATTGCTGGTGCCCTTTTCCTCTCTTCTGAAGCCCTGGGGTATTCTTGCCACTCTGGCTGCTGCTTTGCTGCTGTCACTGTTTCTTAGAGAATTCCTGCCACTGCTGGCCCCACTTTGCCCATTTACAGTGCCTCGGGCTATTTGTGCCTCTTTTGGTGCTACTTGGACACAGCCTTCGTGCTTTGGAGTGCTTGTTCCCTGTCTGACGATGTCTACCCACAAGTTTCATTAGAATTGATTAGAAAACTCCAATTTTGGAGCCCAAAGATAGGCAGCATGGCTTCCCCCCATTGATTTTAATGAGAAATGAATAAACAAATGGAACCGATCAATACTTTTTTTTTTTTCGTTTGAAATGAACTACATGAATTTTGGAGACCTATGAAATGCTTGTATGGGCCAAAATTAAAATTTACATCTGCACATCCTTATCATTTGAATCAGCTTCCTCTTTGGCTCGTCTCTCACCACTTTTTTTTCTGCATGCTTTGCTCCTCTCCCTTCTGCATATCGAGTAGCCCTTCCTTTCTGTATTTCCAGCTTTCTGCTACTGCACATCTGCATGCTTCTGCTATCTTGGCACCCCCTTCAGAACATGTGAATCCCTCACATCTGTACATTCAGGGGTAGATTTTATAAATTTGCGCACATGCGTACTTTTGTTCGCGCACCAGGCGCGAACAAGAGTACACAGGATTTCAATAGATACGCGCGTAGCCGCGCATATCCATTAAAATCCAGGGTTGGCGCATGCAAGGCTGCCCAAAATCGGCAGCCTGCGCGCGCCAAGCCGCGCAGCCTGCCTCCTTTCCCTCCGAAGCCGCTCCAAAATCGGAGCGGCCTTGGAGGGAACTTCCCTTCGGCCTCCCCCCACCTTCTCCTCTCTTCCCCTACCTAACCCCCCCCCCACCCGGGCCCTATCTAATCCCCCCCTACCTTTGCTGTACAAGTTACGCCTGCTCGAAGCAAGCGTAACTTGCGCGCATTGGGCCGGCTGCCGGCGCATCAGGGTCCGGTCCGGAGGCTGGTCCGGAGGCTGTGGCCATGCCCCCAGAATTCCTACGATGACACGCTGGCCGTGACACGCTCCCCGACACGCCCCCCCCCCCGGAACGCCCCCCCCAGGAAAGCCCCGGGACTTAAGTGCATCCCGGGGCTTGTGCGCGATGCCGAGCCTACTCAACATAGGTTCGGCGTGCGCAGGGGGAGTTGGGCCAGGTTTTCGGGGGGTATGCGCGTATCCCTTTGAAAATCTGGCCCTAAGCTTGCCCCTTTTAGGGTTCTGGAAATGGAACGCTCCTTTCCTTTGTGCACATATTTCTCACTTAGGCTCATTTAGGAGACAATTCTCCAACTGTAGACACTGGAACAAAGCCCGTGACTGCTTTCAACCTGCAGATTATGCAAAAAGTCTTAAAGTGAAAATGCGTGCCATCTTTTCCTTTGAAACTAGCCATGGCTGCAAAGTACCCTTTGACCTTTGCACCTCCTTTTTGTACAGATACTTTTTTTCATGGCAAATAAAGTGCAGAGAGAAAATGCAAGCTAAACGCTTTGCCTCTGCGCATCCCTCATCATCATCCAGATAAAATCTATCCGGTTAACTTGGAGGTATTTCGAGGGCATTCCAAGAAGAGAGTTGAGCTTTCCCGTCAAGTTAGCTGGATAACGTTAATAATCAGCATTATCCAGGTAAGTTAGCCAGATAACTTTAGCACTTATTCTGCTAACTTCTCTATAGCCAGGTTTATTCAAGGGCATGGAGAGCTGAATATTGACCTCCATTTTAATAGGGTCTGTGGGTCAAAGTACAAGAGGGTTTATTATTTCAGCATGATATATTTGTAAAATAACATACTTTTTTTGTTTTTTGCAATTGTTTGAACACTTCCCACTGCAAACGTTTCTTTCTCGGTCATGAATGGTATGTTACATTGTTTTTATTCCTTCTTGACATTTATTTCAATACAAAATGCTTGAATTTTCATAAACATGTCAAAAGTCCAAGTCAAATGGAATTCCCAAGAGTTACAGACCGGTCATATTTTGTTGAGGGCTTCTCTAAATCATATTTAAAGAAGCTGACAGCACTGTTTATTAAACATCTTTTCCTGCAGCATTTTCTCAAGCAAATTGTCAGGTTATTAAGAAACAAAAATAAGTAAGACTATATTAGAACATTAGAACTGCCATACTGGGTCAGATCAAGAGCCCAGCCAGCCTAATATCATGTTTTCCAACAGTGGCCAATATAGGTCACAAATACCTAGCAGAATATCAGTAGTAGATAGATTCCATGCTCCTTACACCCAGGGACACGTTGCAACTTTCCCCATCTTCCTGGTTACTAACTGTCTATGGACTTTTCCTTCAGGAACTTATCCAAATCTTTTTTAAACCCAGCTATGCTAACTGCCCTAACTATATCCTCTATTTAGGACTACCTGATTCCTCTCTACATTCCCTTCAACTGATTCAAAATAGTGCCGCCCGAATATTAACCAGGACCCCTCTACACAGCCATATCACCCCAATCTTTCAATCACTACATTGGCTCCCAGTAAAATTTAGGATACAATTTAAAATTCTGTCTATTATTCATGGCTTGATCCATAACCCAACCTCCATCTGGCTTTGCTCATCACTGCGGATCTACAAACCTACCCGTCATTTACGTTCTCTTACCCAAAATCTCCTAGATATCCCCTCTCCTAAACTAGCAAGGCTATAAGTCACCCGAAAACGAGCTTTCTCGGTAGCTGGACCCATTTTATGGAATTCCCTTCCCAATCCTCTTCGTTTAATTTCAAATTCTTCCCATTTCAAAAAATCACTTAAAACCCATCTTTTTCAATTAGCATTTAAAACACTTACTCCAGAACAAACATAAAGTCTTCTCCACCACCTCATTTACAGCCACTATCATTCTTTTTCATTTCATTCCCCCCCTCCCCTTTTTTTTCCCATTTTGTTCCCTAGTTTTCGGTCTTACTTTGTCACTTTTCTACCTTCCTCTCCTTCCCCCCTCCCTTCCATATTAATAGCAAGTTCCACGGCAACAGTTTTATTTTTATTTACTTTAGTAAATATTTGTTTATTTCTAGCTAGAATTTATTCCAGCTATTAATTAATTTTATGTACTTTTAATTTTATTTATTTATTACCTTTTTCTATAATTTTATTTTATTCTTTTTTATTTTATTACTCTTTCCAATGTAAACCACTTTGACAAAAACACATTTTATAAAGTGGTATAAATTATTTTAAATAAATAAATAAAATAGCAATAAATCTTGCAGTTTAATTGTGCATTGATTGAAAAACTATTTACTCCAATTTCTTTTAAATGTGCTACTAAGTAACTTAAAGAAGTGTTCCCCCCCCCCCTAATTTTTTTGAAAGAGTAAACAACCTATTTGCATTTACCTGTTCTAATTCATTAATGGCTTAACAGACTTCTATCATATCCCCCCTCAGCTGACTCTTCTCCAAGCTGAAGGGACTTAACTTCTTTAGCCTTTCCTCATAGGGGAGCTGTTCCATTCCCTTTATCATTTTGTCGCCCTTCCCTGTACCTTTTCTAGTATTACTAAACTGGCCCTCCAGCCTCACTTATTGTGTCTTTGATGTTGGTTTTTTAAAAGGGGCCACAAAGAGGTTCAGCTGTACCATTCACAGCTTCATTCAACTATTCACGTATACCAGGGAGGATCTAAAAACTGAAGAAGTCAGTGCTGATCCACAAGAATAGGAACAAAGGTGAAGAAGAACATTATAGAGGGATAGATATTTAAAGATATCTGGTTAAGTAAATTAGCTGGATAAGACTTTTCTGGATAACCTACAAGTGATATTTTGCAGCATGACTATGCTGCTGAATGTCTCCCTAAAAATTGCTAGATAGCCAAATAAGTCTTATCTGGCTAACTTTAGACCTACTATTGAGCAGATCTAACTTATCTGGTTAACTTAACTGGATAAATCTGAATATTGCTATTTATCCAATTCAATTAGCCAACTACTTATCTAGATATTTACTTAGCCAATTAAATACTTATCTGGCCAAATGGTGGCTGCAGAACAGGAACAAATATTCAGCTGCCACCACTTAGCTGGATAAGTCCCTACTTATCCAGGTCCGTCAGTGCCAGACGGCTTCACCCCCTTTGCCTCACCTTGTTCACAGCTCCTCCCGCTTACCTAGGAAAGATGGCTACTGCCGCGTCCACAAGCCGACCTCTCTGGTGTCCCCATAGTGGCTATAGTACAGCCTCCCGCCATGCTCCTCCAGGTACCTACTAGGATGCGTGCACGCGCGCATCACCCACGTCTTTATTCCAACCTTGGCGCAAACTTCGGGGGCGTTCCCCCTTGCTGATGTCACGCCATCCGGTATATAACCTATTCTAATTTGCTACCTTGTTGAGTTAGCAAGGACTTGAATCCATTCCTGTCTACGCTACTATGCCGCTTCCCTGCTGCCGCTGGAAGCTCTCTCTCTGCCCTTTGGGGTAACTGCTAACCTGGGTATCCGCTCCTCGAGGGCCCTCTGCTTTATTTCAGGTGCCTTACAGGGAACAGGTACTCGCTTATCGAGGGCCTGCTCTCCCTGCCTCGGTGCCTGGTAGAATCGCATACCTACAGAAAATATCTAGTGAGTACTCTAACTCTCAGTCTATCTCATCCACGGTACTTCCTTACTGGGAAACCAGCTTTGGAACCTTCCTATACCAATGGAGTAAAAAGGGATCCCTCTGCCAAGATCCCTGAGACTGCTACTATCAGACTGCCTCACTACTGTCACCTCTGGTGGTACTCTTCAAGCTGTATAATAAAGAACTAACTGTGTTTGTGCGTTCTGAGTCTAGCCTACTATTGTGGCTCCTCATCATGGGGCTCCTCCCCATGGGCGTGGTCATCTGCCACAGTATCCAAGAATCCACCCAAACACTGCTTAACCATAACATATAGCTACGTAGTGCTGAATATCATCCTTCTGGTTGTTAATTTGATATAGGTGGTGCACAAAGTAATGGAAATGCTACTGAACAATAGAATACAATACCTTGAAACCAGTGGATTACAGAATCTTAGACAGCAAAGATTTTATCAGGGCAAGACATTTCCAAAGAAATGTTTAGGCTCTGGAAAGTCATGTCTATCGGGGCTGGGGTGTGTACCTGACTCCAGCGAGTACTGAAGTTGGATAGAGACCTCCCATAGTGGATAGGCAACAGGCCACATAGACTTGCAAAAGGTGGCCATATGAGCTGGTGGGAGGCCTGATATAGTCAGCATTCAATGAGATGCACAGACTAGTTGGAGGCCAGGTGCATCTGGAGACAATGTGGATAGTTTCAGTGGGTGACATCCAGTAAGAACATAAGAACATAAGAATATGCCATACTGGTTCAGACCAAGGGTCCATCAAGCCCAGCATCCTGTTTCCAACAGTGGCCAATCCAGGACATAAGAACCTGCAAGTACCCAAAAACTAAGTCTATTCCATGTTCCGTTGCTAGTAATAGCAGTGGCTATTTTCTAAGTCAACTTAATTAATAGCAGGTAATGGACTTCTCCTCCAAGAACTTATCCAATCATTTTTTAAACACAGCTATACTAACTGCACTAACCACATCCTCTGGCAACAAATTCCAGAGTTTAATTGTGCGTTGAGTAAAAAAGAACTTTCTCCGATTAGTTTTAAATGTGCCACATGCTAACTTCATGGAGTGCTCCCTAGTCTTTCTATTATCCGAAAGAGTAAATAACCGATTCACATCTATCCGTTCTAGACCTCTCATGATTTTAAACACCTCTATCATATCTCTCCTCAGCCGTCTCTTCTCTAAGCTGAAAAGTCCTAACCTCTTTAGTCTTTCCTCAAAGGGGAGCTGTTCCATTCCCCTTATCATTTTGGTAGCCCTTCTCTGTACCTTCTCCATCACAATTATATCTTTTTTGAGATGCGACGACCAGAATTGTACACAGTATTCAAGGTGCGGTCTCACCATGGAGCGATACAGAGGCATTATGACATTTTCCGTTTTATTCACCATTCCCTTTCTAATAATTCCCAACATTCTGTTTCCTTTTTTGACTGCCGCAGCACACTGAACCGATTTCAATGTGTTATCCACTATGACTCCTAGATCTCTTTCTTGGGTTGTAGCACCTAATATGGAACCTAACATTGTGTAACTATAGTATGGGTTATTTTTCCCTATGTGCATCACCTTGCACTTATCCACATTAAAATTCATCTGCCATTTTGATGCCCAATTTTCCAGTCTCACAAGGTCTTCCTGCAATTTATCACAATCTGCTTGTGATTTAACTACTCTGAACAAGTTTGTATCATCTGCAAATTTGATTATCTTACTCATTGTATTTCTTTCCAGATCATTTATAAATATATTGAAAAGTAAGGGTCCCAATACAGATCCCTGAGGCACTCCACTGCCCACTCTCTTCCACTGAGAAAATTGTCCATTTAATCCTACTCTCTGTTTCCTGTCTTTTAGCCAGTTTGCAATCCACGAAAGGACATCGACACCTATCCCATGACTTTTTACTTTTCCTAGAAGCCTCTCATGAGGAACTTTGTCAAACACCTTCTGAAAATCCAAGTATACTACATCTACCGGTTCACCTTTATCCATATGTTTATTAACTCCTTCAAAAAAGTGAAGCAGAATTGTGAGGCAAGACTTGCCTTGGGTAAAGCCATGCTGACTTTGTTCCATTAAACCATGTCTTTCTATATGTTCTGTGATTTTGATGTTTAGAACACTTTCTACTATTTTTCCTGGCACTGAAGTCAGGCTAACCGGTCTGTATTTTCCATATGTATTGCTCTATCTATATCTTTTTCTTCTTACCCTGCCATATCTATCTTTTTTGGCTGTCTAGGAAAAAACTCTTTTTCCCTTGACTGCAAAGTAAAAGCTACAAAATGCAGTTGTATGCTATTGCTCGATAGATTACAAGTCTTGAACTGCATAGCTTGTTTAACCTACTGTCCTTTCCCATCCATTCCTAGCTTGTTTTGTTTCTCCTCCTTTACCTGTATACAATAACCTCTTCTTCTAGAGCATCCCACCCCCAGGGTAGAAGTCTAATCTCTTGAAACTCAGTTATTAGCAGACTAAAGGAGAATGATGTTCTATTTGAGGCAATTTTATGGGGTAAGGTAGTCTAATGCAGCATTTTGTCTCCATCTGCCTATAGTATAGATGAAAATGCTGTGATAAGCCTTGAGTCAAAGATTTTTTTAAAACTTTAAATTTATTGATTTTCAAAAATTTACAAAGAATATACTTTGTGCAAGAACATGATAGTAATTAAATTTAAATAGCAAAAAAAAAGAGAAGCCTAACATCTCATTAACCACAAAGAAATAGAAAGAGGGGAGCCAAAATTAGAGGAGAAAAACAGGAAACTCAAAATTAGAAATTGCACAAGCATGAAAACCCTGCAGATATTCATTCTGACTCCTGATTAACTGACACTATTTGGGGGCTTGAAGACACACAATAGCTTTTCTGAAGTTAATAAAAACTTACAATTGTTCAAGCAGAAAGAAAAAAGAAAACTATCACTTCAATATTTTGCTAAATATTTGCAAGGATATCTCAGCAAAAAGGTAGCATCTAAAGCCAGGACTTCCAGACACAAGGCTAGAAAATCTTTCTTTCTCTCTTGAGTTATTCTAGACAAATCAGGAAAATCTGACACCTAAGCACATAAACTGTACATTTTTGTTTCTAAAGTAACTCTTCATAACAAAGCTGAGATCATGTTCAGAGAAAAAAAGATACTAATAAAGTAGTTCTTTCTGAAATTTCATAACTGGATGTCTCAAGGAAAGCAGAAAGATCTAATTTTCTGCATGAGTTTGCTGGTTTTCTGAGGGCAAAAAGTAGAATATATTTAAAGAAGGAACTGTTTCCAATGGAATCAATAGGGGTCAGTATTCAGCCACTGAGCAGCTAATTAAGTTAACCGGATACACCTATCCAGCTAACTTAACTGAGATATTCAGCAACATAGGTGTGCTGCTGAATATGCTCAGCTATCTTAAAGTTAGCCAGATAGTTATATCTAGATAACTTTTATATCTCACCTCCAACACGATCAGAGTTAGCTGGTTAAGTTAACTCCACTCCTCCTGGAAATGCTTATTGCCTGCCCCAAGAACACCACGACTTACCCGGTTAAAATATAGTCAGGTAAGAGTTTTAAAATTATGGTTTGCCCATTTGGATGGATAACTCTTCAGTTATCCGTCTAAGGCCTGGATTTTCTAAGGTCGCAGACCTTAGAAAATCTGGTGGTAATGGGGAGCGTGGGGGCGAAGCAGGGGGGAGGGCCACTGCGGTGTGCTGGCTGCTGGCTTTCACACCGAATAACTAGTTATTCGGCGCGAAACTGGTGGCGATAAGGGTCCTTACCTTTAGCTGCCAGCGATGTCACTGCAGCATCAGCCCCGGTGCCATACCGACTCCTTCTCTTCCAGGGCTGACTCCGCCCGCATTTAGTGATCACATGCGAAAAGGGACTTTTCGTGTGTGATCGCTTTTGAAAATGACCCCCTAAATGGCTTTTGAATATCTACCCCTATAGTGTCTCAAAAAATATCTCCTTAAGTTGACTCATGGTGGTTCACTATCTACCCTGGGGAAATTAAGAAATCAAAGATTTAGATGACACAGTCTGTTCTCAGTAAATTCCACCTTCCTATTCAGAATCCCCCGTTCCTTAATGAACGTTGCTTGGACAGTTTTTAAAGATGAAATATCTTGCTCCACCAAAGAAATTTTGCCCAGAACTTGATCTTGACTAGTTTTATATTACAAACTATGGGGATCCAATCTATTAGAAACAGAGTCTACTTTAGTTGAACAATACGAGCCACAAGATCCTAAGGAGAGCATTTAGTATTACCACCAACAGTTTTGGGGGAATCATACTTGCCGTAGGGAAGTGAACAGGGGATGAGAGTCAGCACAGAACCTCTCAGTCAACCCTGTTACCTTACCAGATGATGTATCAGCCAGATCCTGCAGAGATGAAAACACTGTGCTTTCTATAACATTCCCAGAGGCTCCCATCAACACAGCACTCTCTAAGACATCAATAGTCAGAGATGCACTGCCCCATTCTGGGAAAGATCACATTGTGCCGGTGGTGGATGGACGTCAAAGGGGTTGAGAGACATCTCTTCCCTTGCCGAGGACAACTCTCCTCTGTCAGACTCAAAAATAAGGCTATGCTCCCCCTCCATTGTTGCAGGTACCATGAATTTGGATATCAGTCGCTGTCTGGAAACCAGGGAGGACTCCAAAGCGTAATTCCCCTTCTTTTTAGAGGGCATAGCAGGTCTAAAGCTGAAACAGCATAGAGGAAATGTGGCTAAATCATGCCGCCATTTTGCTTCCTTGAGACATAGAATCATGCTATATGCTATAACTCTGTACTTCTAGTTGTATTTATTTCCTGATCAGTCCACATAAAATAAATGAGTAGGCCAAATTTGCATGTTTTGTATCATGCCAGAGATAAATTACAATATACTTATGGAATGTATCTATGGATTAACAATGTTTAGTTAGAAAATAGTAAGCATGACTTATTTGCATTAACAAGCATTATGTGGCAATTGTCATAGGAAAATTCCATTAAGATTACTAGGTACTGTGAATTGTAATCGAGGGCAATTTAGATGCTAATATTCCTTATGGCATATTATAATTGAACAGCTGGGAGAAATATAACAATTTTACTTTGGAATGGCTTAATTGAATATAAATGGGCTTAGATTCAAACGGAGATCACCTTGACCTGAATTGGATCTTGACATTGCTGGGTGTATCTATAGTAAAAGGTATGATTGGCTGATTGATTTCAGTTAGGTTCATATTTTAATGAATAACTGATCTGATAATCTAGACTCTTCAAAAATTCTCCTAAACTTTTTCAAAGTTTGTTGTTCATTAAATTTTGAAAAGTTTAATTAAATCCTATTTGACTTGACTGAGGCCAAAATACAGGGTGGCCACTGGTTCTGGAGGCAGGCTTCTTTCCCATGGGCCACTCTGTGGTATCTTCTGAGTTGTGCTATGCTTGGCAAAGTGATGGAACTAATTTCATAAAGAGATAGAATCTTCTGAAGGTGATGAAAGATCTGTGGATCCTTGCTGCTGTGGCGAGATTGGCTCATCCTACAGTGAAGGCCCCATAAACTCTCACCGACATTTGTCAGAGCTGTGCAAAGAAGAGACTGACTAGGAGCTTCACTTATACCAGCCCCTTTCTCCTTGGGTTGAGCCCTTGGGTTCCAGGGACTGGCAGGACTTAGGCGAGAGTCTCTGTGGTTATAGCATAGACGTCTATTCAGGACAAGACTAGGTCAAAGGTAGGAAACAAACAAGAATAATCAGTGACTGGGAAAGAGTGAGAGCAGTGGCAAACCAGAAAGGTCAGGCAAGGATCAGAGACAGGTGGCAAGTTAGAATGGTCAGTGTCCAAGCAAGGGTCAGATCCAGAAGTCAATCCAAGAAGAGGTGAGGATCTGAGGCAAGGAACACTGGGGAAATGAGGCAAGGCTGGACTGGAGAGATGAGGCAAGGATGGGTTGGAGAGACAAGGCAAGGCTGGAATGCAGGAAGAGGAGAAGCAACACACACTACACTTCCAGTAGATGACCCATTGCTGATGTGATGCTAGGGTATGGGCTCTGCCTTAAGTACTCAGCCTCGTGACATCATTGGGAGACACTGGCAGCCCTGGGCCCCTTAAGAGGTGGCATTGCACCTCTTAAGGGGCCCATGGTCAGAGTCTTCCAAAAATTCAGTAAGATTTAATAAGTTCTCTCTTGCATCCAATTCTCTTTCTATGACCTCTTCCTGAGCAGATGATTTATCATCCAAGGTATAAAATGTGTTGACAATCTCAGGGATAGTCTCTTTAGAGATTTTAAAAAATTCAATATAGAATTTCTTAATCATCTCCAAGGGACAAAATAAAGAACAGCGAGGAAAATAAAGAAATCTCAGATTATATCTTTTAGAATAATTACCCATATTTTCTATCGTCCTATATAAAGACTGATTATCCCTAATTAAAGAGATTGTGATATCTCATAATTTATTACAATCAGCAACAAGATCCCAAAGCATTATCAATATGTGAGGAAAGAGCTGACTCCAAATTAGTGACAGCAGACCATAGAGTCTAATGTTATTTCAGCAGGTTTAGCCATCTTACAAGGTGTCACCGGTAATGAAACATCTATCTCCTGGGACCTCACCTCCATGGAAGGATTGGAAAAGTTAGTTAGACTTACCAATCCTTCCCTAGGGCCCAAAAGAGATGGAATAGGCAGCTGCGGAGGTATTGGACCAGAGAGAGCGAAAGCTCTGCAGGAGCAGAGCCAGATAGTCCAGAAGCTCCAAGCTCACTTGTCCCAATAATGAACTAGTGAAGTTAAAAGTTTCTAAATCAGGTTGGATAGACCGAGGGGAGGACTGAGAAGCAGGAGGGAAACTCCTCAAAGTACCTTTTCTCTTCTTACCAATGTCCTGAAGCAAAACTTGAGAAATACAGTGGAAAAACCTCCAGGAAAAAACCGACAAAAGGGGATGCGATGATGTCAGCGGCCTCAGCAACAAGGTTCCCGGATGTAAGGCAACTGACAGGGAAGCCTCCAGGCCCTCTCCCAGCGATTTTTCTTGCACACTGCACTTTATCAGTGCGACCTTGGGCTTGCGATCATGTCAGCGGCCTCAGCAACAAGGTTCCTGGATGTAAGGGAACCAACAGGGAAGCCTCCAGGTGCTCTTCCGGTGATGAGTCTTGAACGCCGTGCTTTATCGGCGCGACCCTGGGCATGCGATAATGTTAGCGGCCTCAGCAACTAGGTTCCTGGATGTAAGGGAACCAACAGGGAAGCCTCCAGGCACTCTCCCCAGCATCAGTAGAATTTTAATCCTAGTTTTCAATGTGCCAGCCTTCTGCTTTAACCATTAGATTCTAGTGGGGGGTTGGGGTGGGGGGGGGGGGGGGGGTGTGTGGCAGAGTTGATGGGTGTTGGATAGGGTATATGAACTTGTATCCTCATCTAGCTGCAATCTGCTGATTTTTGACTTTATATACTTAAAAATCTCTTTATTTTGACCTGCTTACCTTTAAAGTTTGTGTTGCTAATCTTAATCTATTTTGCAATTCTAATTGTGATGAGCAGTGTGAGAGTAATGAGCAGCATGAGAGTGAGCTCTTGTTGCTGTGGTACAGTTGACACAGCCTTGTAGGTGAACCTATGAGGCCTACACTGACAGCTGGCAAACATGCCCTGATATAGGACAGAATGGTGCTTGGCCCATGCCATCCGCCTCCCTCACAGGTTGAGTCCTTGGGTTCTGGTGGCCAGCATGATTTAGGTGTATCCCTAGGGCAATGAAGTGAATAATAGTCCAGAGGCACATTGGGGTCAGGAGAGGCAGCAGATTGGAGAGGCATGGAATAGGCCAATAATTAGGGTAGGTGGCAAACAAACGTAGACAGGATACAATGCAAGAGGCCAGGTTCAGGTGGCAGGCAAGCATTGTCAGGTCCAAGGCAAGAGGTCAGTCCAGGTAGCAGGCAAATAAAGTTAGGTCCAATGCAAGACATCAGATTCAGCAGATCAGGCCAAGGTCAGGTGAAGACACACAGGAGATACTGAATGAGACAGCAGGGCAAGGCAGGCTGGGCAAAGCAAGTCTGGACAAAGCAAACTGGGCAAGGCAAGACTGGAGCACAGGAGCAAACAGGAGCTCAGGAACAAATGAGAATGTAGGACAACTAGGAATGCAGGAGCAAAACATACTGTAAATAGGCAGGAGACCCATTGCTAAGGCAAATTTTTGCTGTGGGGCCTTTGCTTAAATTGCCTGGTAGAGCTGACTTCATCGGGAGGTGTTGCTAGTGTTTCCCGCTGTGGGCCTGTGTACATGCCTAAGGGGAGGTGGCGGCCTGCTTGGAATGGCGGTGACAGCAGCATTTGCCACAAGAGAAGGCCTCCAGCAGCATCAGGCAGTGGCTGGGATGAGTGTGGCAATTCATGGGCAATCCCGTAAGCTGCCAAACATGGGGCAATCCCATGTTTAATAATTAAACTTTTGTGTGTAGTTTACAAAATCTCTTGAAATGTTTTGTTTGTCTGCTCTAGCATTGAATAAAAGCTTTGGGGGTACACAAACAATAGTCTGGGTCTTGCCACTTTCTTCCCCTCCTACAGTACCCGTCTCCCACCCACCCCAGAACCTGCTTTTCTTATATCGTCTTCCTATATTCATATATATTCTTATATTTTTCTATTAAATTAAATATTAAATGAGTTCATTTTTAATTCTTTAGAATACAGGTTTGAATATCATAATTTTTTAACTCATTATTTATAATATTTTATAGCTTCAAGAAATTACTTGAGATGAAATACAAAGATAGTGTAATGTAAGTGAAAAACTAATCATTAGGAAACATAGGGCCTCATTTTCCAATATTGCATTAGTGGGTGTTACCAATGCAAATGAGGCTTCTTTCATGCAGTGGGGAAACATCATGTGTGGCGATGATTCTGAGAGAGAGAGAGAGAGTGAGAGAGAGAGAGCGCCTTACTATAGTGCCTATGCCCTAGACATGTGTAGGGCATAGGCACTATAGTAAGTCTCTCTCTCTCTCTCTCTCTCTCTCTCTCTCTCTCTCTCCCTGAAACAGGCTGTCCGGAACTATCGTGGACAGTGATAATCCTTTTCTGGCCCGTAGCGCAGTCCATAACGCAAATTTGAGGGTTGTAGTTATTAGCCGTGCTAACACTGCGGCTGTTTCGCCACACACGATAAACAGGTTCCCGCTTTACATATGCTCCGCCCCAACTCCGCCCCCTGAATACCAAATTACTAATTTGCATTCGCAAATCGCGTTAACAGCTGTTAACGCGATTTGCGAATTTATCGCACGCGGTAAAGTGCTTGGAAAATGAGGCCCATAGTAAAGGAGAAACAAAATCCCTTTTACAAATGCCAGCTTATATTATCAAGCACACAGCAATGTATACCACAATCCAAGGAATATTTTAGCAAAAAGAAGAAAGTCAAACATAATTAGAGGGACTATACTTCCTAGAGAGAGAGATGAAGAATGCAAATTGATTCAAAGGGAAGACAAGGAAGGTGAGGAATCTTCTGGTTGCCTTATCACTCAAAAACATAGGTTCAAAATAGATATTTAACACATTCTGGTATGAAATAAAACACTTTTAAGAAATATATTTTCGTACACTGTGGTGAAACACATTGGGGCGGATTTTAAAAGGGTTACGTGCATAAGTTATGTGCGTAACCCTTAAAAAAACCTCCGGGGCATGCCGAGCCTATTTTTCATAGGCTCGGCGGTGCGTGAAAGCCCCGGGATGCGCGTAAGTCCCGGGGCTTTTCTAGGGGGGGGGGGGGGGGCGTGTCGGGGATGGTGCGACATTCGGGGCGTTCTGGGGGGCGTTCCGAGGGGCATGGTGCTGGCCCGGCTGCGATCCAGGAGGTGTGGCCCAGGCCTCCAGATTAGCCCGCGGGTCGGGTGATGGCGTGCCAGCGGGCCACCGGCGCGTGCGAGTTACACCTGCTTCGGGCAGGCGTAACTTTTGCGATAAAGGTAGGGGGGTTTAGATAGGGCTGGGGGTGGGTTAGGGAGAGGGGGGAGGGGAGGGAGGAGGTGGAGGGAACGGGCAGCGCACACAGGGCTCAGCACACGCAAGGTGCACAAATGTGCACCCCCTTGCACGTGCCGACCCCAGATTTTAAAAGATATGCACGGCTACGCGCGTATCTATTGAAATCCGGCGTACTTTTGTTTGCGCCTGGTGCGTGAACAAAAGTACGCACTTGTGCTTTTTTTTTAAAAATGTACCCCATTTTGTACTTTAAGCCAAATATCCGATCCAAAAACTGAGACTTCTAAGCATTCTTCACTGGAGACAGACATCCCTTTCAGAAAGCTGGAGGACTTGCCAGAAGGAAAAGGCTACCAAGCTCTGTAAACATAGACAGCAGGTGACACTGATTTCCAATCCTACATATATCTTAAAGGCAAATTTTAAAAGCACTGTGCATGACAAAACCGGGAGATACTCATACAAGTTGGGCCGGTACGCACTGAGAGTATTATAAAAGCCACCCAAGTATGTGTCTATCTCCTGCTACAAGCACAAAGAAAAAGTTTCCAAAAAGCTGGGCGTGTCGGGGGAAGATCAATTGATGTGTAAATAATTATCATGCACAGGCATGCCGGGGTCTCCAGCTGCGTAACTTTACTACTGTTGTGGATGGCATGTAAGTAATAAAATAAAAAAATCAAGGCAAGTCATCAGGGTTTTAAGAGTTAGTACTAACAGAGGGAAAGGGAGGCTATTAAACTAGGAGGGTATGAAAGTCCTACCCCTTGCCTGGGTGAACTGAGAATGAATTGGTGAAACTGGCAATGGCATGGATGTGCGCCCCCTTTTAAATCCCCATCCCACTTATGTAGTGGAAGCAGGATTTGTGTGCATATGTGCGCAGCCCATTAAAATTGCTCACAGTTGTGCATGCGCTCAGCCTATTTTATAACATACGCACTTGCTATAAAATAGCTGCGTCCATAGGCATGAGCCGGCAAACGTGTACACGTGCGCTTGTGTGCCTATTTAAAAGTTACCATCTTAGTGGGGCCAATATTGAAAGATTTTCCAGGTTAAGTTCGAGACTAGCCAGACAAACCTTGGGATTTAAATATCCTGCCTCTCTGAGCACATCCATCTGACCCAGCTAACTGTTTAGCCAGACAGAAGTTAGCCAGGTAAGTTAGAAGAATTTTGGGCTGGAGTAAAGTTATCCGTATAAGTTATATGACTAACTCTGATATTTGGAGTTATCTATACAACTTATCCAGTTAAGTCTGGTTGTACTAGAGAGCAGTCCTAAAGTAAGTCAGAAAAGTATATCTGGCTACTGGGACTTTATCCAGCTATGTTCAGCAGAGCAGCTGTTTGACAGTACTCCACTGAATATCTGTGACAATTTATCCAGCTAACTTTAAACAGATAAACTGACTGCTCATCATGCTGCTGAATATGGACTTCTGTGTTCCTAACAGAGATCAGCTTCCTTAGGTATATATGCTTACCATAGTGTTATAGGCTTTTCTGTCCTGCCCACACCCATCTACATCTAGTAGCTCATGTACACATACACATCCATTGAGACAGCAACATAGCTGCATGCCCCCAGTCAGTTTACAAGCACTGAAATACAAGTTGCCAGCTGTACCCATGTACACATAGCTACCATGCTCATTTGTTTACCTCCCTCCATTCAGCCATTTCTTCTTGCCACCAGCACACTGCAAGCATTTACCTAGAGTCGCGAGCATATATTCATAACAAAAGAAAATGCATATGCATACTAATCCTCTCTTAGAAATGCAACCCTGACACTTGATTTCAGCCTTCCAATTCCACAAACCTCCTCCAGTACAAAACACTTTCTCCCCATCTCTGGCAGCACACATTTTCCCAAGGTACCAAAACAGCTTAGTACATTCCCAACTTGGACACATTGTTTTGAGGAAAAGTCCAATTATTAAGGTGGAGTTGCAGAGATCCTCTGCTTATGCCTGGGATAAGAAGCTTGGAATCTGTCTACCACTTGGGATCCTTCCAGGTACCTGTGAAGTGGCTTGGCCACTGTTGGAAACAGGACATTGGGCTTAATGGACCTATGGCCTGACCCAGTATGGAAAGTCTTATGTTCTTATGTTCTCTCTTTGGACGAGTACCCCATCTTTGTCTCAAGGTTGGCTTTGCACATCGCCAGTGGTTGCTTTGTAGGCTTGCTCTTTAAACACGCTCTACCTGTTTCTCAGGCTCGCTTTTCAGTCCAGTGCCTCGCCTCTCTCCTTGGATTGCTCTTGAGTCTTCTGCTCCTCATTTCCCCCAGGAAGCCTCTCTGGTTGAACTGATATTTTCCCTCCAGCACAACACAACATGGTGCAAAGTAACACAAAATTTGCTGTCTTGCCTCTATCATGCGGAATGAGAATGCAATGAGACTTGGATTCAGTTTTCATTAAGACCGCTTGTTAAGTAGTACATGCCTATTAAGTCTGCTTATTGGATACACCAAATGGATTATTTTTACTAGCATATTGTTTATGTTACGTCTGCATAACAGGAGTGTTATACAATAGAAAACCACTCTAAGGCTAGAGACTGGGCCATCTCATATGTCAGGTAGTAGAAAGCCCCATAATCGTGGAAGCAGGACATTTCTATTGTCCAGAAAGGTATACCATTAGACGAAGGTGCTAATTAGCAATAAACATCAATACAGCCTTTAGAAATAGTATAAAATTTGCCATATATTTCTTTGAGAGTGATGCCTGTGAGCCAGAGATCCAATGATAATCTCCCAAGTCACGGATTGCACATAACAGTGTGAAAGCTGCACCCGGCTCCAGCCCATGTTCTCGGTATCACTGCTCTGAAATTTACTTTTCATCTGCCTGTAATCAGTCGGGATTTATTTAATATTAACCTGTTGATAAAATATACAGAACAAAAGTCTTACTTAAATCATTTTAACCAAAAGCAGCAACACAAGCTTTTTTTTTTTTTTTAATGAATAACAATACCCATCAGATCTCTTCCCTTCTATTAATGTATCATAACGATCTCCCGCTGTTCTCTGCAGGGTCTAGGTAATTCAGTACCACTCACAAAATTAACAGCAGGAGGCAAGCCTTTGTAATTTTCCTAATTTATTACGAGCATCATTCACCCAGTAAAGAACACCAGTTCCTACTGTAATTGCCCCTGTATTAAGGAAGTTTCACTTCCTTTGCTCTTAAAAAAACCAATAGAAATAAATACACATACAATTAAATATTGAATTAAACAGCCAAGTGGGGGTTAGTGCACTTTTATTTTTGAATCTATCAAGCTGTCTCTTGGAGGACTATTGTGCTAGCATTCTTCTGTATGCACTCAATAACTCAAAAAGTGCTTTGAAGCTGTCATTGGAATAAACAGAAGAACAGATGGGGTATGAATAAACTCGTACTGATATTTTCCTAATCTGAATAAAAGCAATTTTTTTCCCTTGGCATAAAGTTAATATTCATACTACATAGATGATTGTGGTTTTTGATGCCAGATGGGCAATCAAAAGATGGGAAGGAACAGAGACCTTATGTACAAAATTAATGCTCATTTAAATCCCCCTTTATTATGGCAAAAAATATCTGTAGGACAAAGATACAGGGTTTTAAAGTTATAGAGTTACACAGGTTAAAAGAAAAACTGAGGGTCCATTGAGTTTTCTGACCACCTTACAGCTTCCCCCTCGTAATTCAGTGAAAGTGGAAAAAAACACTGTAGATTAGCAGCCAATTTAACAGCACAGAGGAAAAAAATGTCCTTCCCAGTCCCAAAATGGCCGTCAGTACAGGTCTGGTGATTACAATGCCATGCTTCATTAAAAGCTAATTGGAACTCCATATGAACTGATCTTTTTTTCCGACAGTATTCTATATCATTGTTTTGGGGTACATTAACCCAATAGACCTAATTAAAAAATTATTGGAAAATCTAAATAAACTGATTCTAAGAGTTGCAGTTGTTTGACATAAACACAATATCATGCATGTTGTCATGCCAAGGTCATCAAAGCCCGGCAATATTTACAGGATGATGTAAATTCAGCCTCGACTAAGATTTTTTTTTCTTTTCAAACACTGCATGTTTAGGATTTCATTTACCCCATTCAGAACTTAGAAAACTTTCTGGCAACTCACTGGACTGGGAGAATAAAAAGCATTGCATCGTAGATTTTTAAAATGGCACCAAAGAGACCCGGAGAAGGCAAATAACCACATTCGCCTGGTTTTTAGGTCAGCCCCAGTGTTCCAGCTCATAATATAGTAGGTTACAGTTTTATTTATCCATAGATCTATTATCCTGAAAACATACTCGGTTCCTGGGCCATGATCAATTGACTGGAAAAATCTCATTTATTCAGAATTTGCACACCCTGCAGACCTTAATCCAGTGGCCTCAACCTCTTTCTCACCTGTTTGCAGCCATAGCTGACATTGTGCATTTCTTGTCTCCTTTTATGTAATGTTCTGGCAGTGAAAGGTCCTGCAGAAAATTTTCCAAAGAAGCTGAATGTACTAAATACTGCTCCTGTGCAGACTCACGCATGGCAGAGCACATCCTTGCTTCTGGCAGTGGTGGGCCCAGCCCAGTTTAAAAAGAGTCTGGAAAATCCTAGATCATTCCAGAACTGACATTAAAGAGGTAGGTGCTAGTCCATTTAAAAAGTAAGCAAAGCTGTTTAACAGGGGAGGGGTGTGCAGGCCAAACAATTTAATTTAGGTTTGGCGATTTTTTTTTCATTTAGGGGATTTTTGTTTTTGGGTTGTTTAATGGTTTCTTTTCAGCTCAGTTCTTTCCTGACGCAAATAAACATTAAACAAACAAAGAAACAAACAAAAAATATATAACATGTCTCCCTGAGGCATCCACCCCCCCAGGAAAGCCCTGGGGGCCTTCCCAGACTCCACCAAATCCTCTCCTACCCCACAAAGAAAACTGCAAGCGCCTGGGCCTACTTGGTTGAGCGGGATTCTGAGCCCAGTCAGGACCTCCCCAGGCCTCTTGATGCCCCTTCCCACTCCTGAAAAATTTGCTGTGGCCAGGGTTCTCCCAGGTCCCCAATTACCCTTCTGTGGGGGACCCGAGATGAAAAGGGCAGGGGTGATACAAAAGGGCAGGAGGGATATTCACTCACTGCTGCCCGACTCTTTTAGAAATGTGCTGGGCAGCCCTGAGATTGCTGCCAAAGTGATATCAATTTGGCATTGGTCTCAGGGCTGGCAAATACCATTATGTTGCATGGCAGAATGATACTGGCCAGCCCTGACACCAGTGCCAAAGTGCAATTAGTTTGGTGCTGGCCTCAGGGCTGCGAGGGCCAATTTTAAAGAACTGTAAGTTAGTCAGGAGTGAGTGGCCATTTCTCCTGTCCCTTTTTGACCTCTGAGAACCCCAGAAAAGGGATAAGTGGGGCCAAGTACCTCCAATTTTTCAGGGGCAGGAGGAGATCAGATGGGCTCAGGAAAGCAATGACTGGAATCGTCTCGGCCTATCTGAGTAAGTCTGGACCTCTTGATTGTTTTGGGGGATCAGGAGCAGATTGGGAAGGACCCAGGGAGGCACTCAAGCTTTCTTATAGGGCAAAAAGAGAGTTGGAAGACCTCTGGAAAGCCCTTTTTTTTTTAACAAAATGAAAATACCAGTTAATTTCATATGGCATGAACTTAAAATGACCTGTTTTAATGTAGATGCACCATTCGTTTAAAACTAATCAAAATCCCTAGTAATTAATTCAATTTATCATGGGCATGCATTGCTAACATCCAGCTAAACTTTGGTGTTGGGCAAAAGACCCTCTATTATTTAAATACACAGAAAGACAATATTCTGAAATTTTATGATTACATCACAGTGAGTCTCAGAATTTGGATTTAGACATCCACCAGTGTGGAAGTAAAAAGATGTGCCTGTGTCAGGATCTGTGTAAATGGAAAATGCCAAATTTGTCCACACCAGGAGTAAAGGTGAAAACTGCCCTCTACCCCCCACTTTGCCTCCTGCTTTCGGCCAATCAATCAAGGAGTAAAGATGCAAATCTGTCTTCTACCATTCAACTCAGCGACTGGCTGTAATGCAACTGGTATGGTTTGGAAATAGAGACCAGCCTGCTTCTCTGGAAAGTACACTGTCCTCTTCTGTTTCTGAGGCATTATTGCTCCTGAAATCACAACAGCTTCCTGTTCTATATCAACACCATGCAACTCAAAAGCTTCACACATGTGTTAGCCCTTAGTTAGAAACAAGTAGAGACATAGGCACTTCACATGGTCAGCTTCACACTATTTTTTATGTTACTGGCTTATATTCAATAATCTGTTTTTTCTTTGAGCAATCGCATCATTGTTTTGTTTTGTTTTAAATAACATATGGGGTGAACACCCATTATCTGGAAAAATCTATTACCTGGAATGGCCTCAGACCCAAACATTTCAATATTTATGATACCCTACTATACATTTTATTAAATTATGCATAAGTCTATTTCTTTCTGGACATCCATAAGATATATTTGCATACAATGGAGACAGTGCTTGCAAATCTTTTTCATGCAGATTCATTATGGATATTCTGAAGACCATATCTGTTTGTGGTTCTTGAAGACCAGAGTTGGTGATTCCTGGAGTAGGAGCTTTTTAGCCCTCCTT
The DNA here is from genome assembly GCF_901001135.1 of Rhinatrema bivittatum. Classification (NCBI taxonomy): domain Eukaryota; kingdom Metazoa; phylum Chordata; class Amphibia; order Gymnophiona; family Rhinatrematidae; genus Rhinatrema; species Rhinatrema bivittatum. The sequence continues at coordinate 32,995,011 of NC_042615.1, read as the reverse complement.
CTCTGCAAATTTCTATTTATTTATTTATTTTCATTTATATACCAGTATTCTAGTACAATCATACTGGTTTACAACAGTATAAAACAATAATAAAATACATAAAATGAGATAAAAAAATAAAAGAACATACAATTATCTATATAAAATACTTGTATAGTGGGTGCCCTATTTGGCTGTATGGAATCATCCAGGGGGCTACAATGCTGGAGTTCAGGTTTCCGACAGGGGGGGGGGGTGGGGGGGGGGGTGGGGGGGGGGGAGGAGCTTAACTTCCTGGGTCCCTGGCTTGATTAGTAAGTCCAGTTCCCACTATCTATGGATGGGGGTGGGTGATCCTCAGAAAGTGCAGGAGGAACCACAAAGAGACCCAGAAAAAGAAAATAAACACTAGCCAATAACCGTCACTCCAATCATTGTCCATTCACCACTGAATAGCAGGAGGGAAAAAAGCTAAAGTCCTATTGGTGTTTGAAAGAAAAATATTTTCTTTAGTTTATAAAAATAAGAATCCAAGCAAGAACTGTGAAAACAGAAACAGCATAAACAATATAAGTAAAATAAATCATAGTTTTCCTTGTACATTTTGTTCCTCCTATTTGGTCTTCTTCATTCTGGCACCACAATCTATGCTTAACAGCCCCTCCCTTTGAAGGATAGGGTGGCTGGAATGCAACTCCAGCATCCACTGGGCAAAAAGATGGAAAAAATCCCCAAATCAAAAAATAGTCCGGAAGTTTCAACAAACAAACTTCTCAGTTCAATCACCAAACCTAGCAAATCCTATTGGGAAAGTCAGACTCTCAATCTTCTCTTCACTCTTGCCTCTGACTTTCAGCTTGGGCAAAAAGATCAACGACCTAGTCCTTCTGGATTCTGAGGGAGCAGCCTTCCTTCCAGAATGGTGAAAATCCCAAAAATCTCTCCAACAATCACCAACAGAATCCTTACTCTTTCCTTCTGATAAGGCAATTACTTAACCACCAGGAAAGCCCCTACTCTTTTCCACTCTCCAGTCGCCGTTCCACTGAATTTGAGCTTGCTTGGGGGGATTTTTATAGCCCACTCAAGCCTCTCACAAAAAAGGTGGGGTTAAAGCCATAGGAGGACTCCAAAAAATCAAACCCCCCCCTCCCCACTGCTGAAGATGTTAAAACTGAGAGGAAGGACCCAAAAAGCACGAAGGAAGGCGATCTATGAAAGCCGTCAGGATGAACAAAGAAGATAGATGCCTGATGTCTTATGAATTCCTTTATTGAAGCGGAGACACAAAATTTGCCCGACTCAGGCCGAGTTTTCGCCGTTTGAAAACGGCTGCCTCAGGGGCTACAAACATAAATAAATAAATATATAAAATATTAAAACACAATGATAGTATAAATCCAAAAGAATCCTTATTTTTTAAAAAAACCTGTTGAATATGTTAAAATGGTGACATATAAAAAGCGCATGGAAATACATAACGTTCAAAACATAATAAACAACTATGAAATACTTATATTTTAAAAAAATACTTATATTTTAAAAACTCACGGTTTGTATAACAAATTCAATAAAATTTAAGAGAAGAATTATTAATAGTTACCTTATATTCTCTCTAATTCACAATGAGGAAATTATTGGGGACATTGAACGCTGGGTCACACTTGGTTTCAGTTTGGGTTTTTTGTAGAATAGCTGCTATCCCATGTCAGGGGTTGGTGAATTAGGTCTCTCCATTGTATTTCCTTAAAGGGAATATTTTTCACCAAGTCCTTCCTAAGGAGAGAGAACTGAGGTTTCCCACGCCCTAGATGAGAGCATAAATCCTACGGCTTTTGTCCCTTGCTAGTGTAACCCCCCCTGAGGGAGTACATAAAATAATGGAAGGGGGTTCCCTATTGTACAAGGGTCATCCCTTCCAAGTTTTTTTGGTGGGTTATAAAGTTTGGTCTTGCAGATGGTGAAGTGGACCTTAATTGTAACAGCAGGAGTAGTGAATGACCCTATTCTCTTCTTTGACTTACTGGACAAGGAGGTTACACTTTAGCTCCCTTCCATGAACTCCAAGCCCATGTCTCACCCCATTGCTGGCTAAATAAATGTAGCAGACATCAAGTTTCAAACTTCCAAACCATTAACTTCATTTTTCTGAATGAACCAACCGGTAACTGTTTACATGGAAGTGATGCAGGTTGCAATGTTATTCACTGAATACATCAGAAATTCATGGGCTTTCATCAGTTATAATAACATATAACATTACTGACTTCTGGGAGCACAATAGTCCATTTCTTCCCCTTATCTCTTTTATCGCATAATTGCTTCTACCATGTTCCAACCTTAAGGGTCAATCTGATTCAACGATTAATCTTATATAGATACCTCAGTCCCAACCCTGTTTAACAAGTGATTCAGTAAAGTTTTGTGTTGGATCGCCGTTAAGGAAAACTGACTATGTAATGCCACACAGAAGTTAAGGACACATGTAGTCCTGAAGGTCAATCCTTCCTCCAAACGAGGAATCCACAACAGGATTTTTAGTGTAAGAGTCAAACCGAGCCCTGGGATTCAGTGTGGAGTCCTTAGCCTAAGGACTGACCAGAAAAGGAATTACGATTGGGCTATAATAATCCATCTTTGACTAACTTTCAAGAGATAAGCTTCCCTTATCAATTCAGTGAACAAATGGCACTGTTGTACTCTGTTTAAATAGCACAGAGTCAGCTAGGCAATAGGCATTAGGTTGTCTGCATATGTCATTACAACTCAGAAAGGAGAAGAGGAGGGGAGGAGAAGGGGAAAGGGGGTTTGTTAACAAGGTGACTGTAATAGCAAAACTTTACAATTCAAGATGCTTATAATCCGATAATAGGAGAGAAAACCAAGTACTTATTGAGTTCTTTGTATTTGTTTAAAATATTTTATCTTTTTTAATTTCAATTTTTTTTTACCTCGTTTCCTCCTTTTTTTGTGTACACAAACATTTGAAATCTAGAAGATTTATGTACTTTAAAGCAAACACGAGAGGACTTAGGGCCCCATTTACTAAGTATTTTCTTCAATAAAAATATAAGGGCAGATTTTAAAACCTGCACGCGGGTGCAGATTTGTTCGCACAACCCGGCACAAACAAATCTACGCCCGATTTTATAACATGCGCGCGCTACCGCTGTGCTGGAGGACTCGGGACCACCTCCGGACCGCCCTCAGACCGCCGCCACGCCCCAAGACCATAGCCACACCCCCGGGACCCACCTCTTCCCGCCACTTTTTCGAAGCCCCGGGACATATGCGTGTCCCGGGGCTTGCGAGCGCCACCGAGCCTATGAAAAATAGGCTCGGCGCAAGAAGGGACAGATTTTCTCAGGTTACGCATGTAGCCTTTGAAAATCTACCCCATAATGGGAGAAAATGTTTAGTATATAGACCCATTAATAAGGACATTGGCTTTCTTACCACTATCAAATAGAGGCCCTTTCAAGTTTTACCATCAGTCACCTATATCAACCAACTCCCCCCCACCTTTTCTTCGTCCCTTTATTAAGCTATAATTGAGATTGGTGGATCAGCAGACTAGAAATCATGGAAATAAATAAATAAATACCTATAATGACATATGCAGACAACCTAATGCTTAGCTGACTCGGTCCTAGATAAACCCAGCGTAACTGCACTGATTTGATGAAGGGAGCTAAGCTCTTGAAAGTTGGCCACAGATGTATTAAGTGAGTCCAGTAATAAAGTGTCAGCTATAATTTTATTCCCTGTCCCTTATTCAAGTGGACTAACAAAGTCACCAGAATACTTTTCTCTGAGGGAGTAAAGGCCGTAGACCGCTGGACTGCACCAAATGGAAACAATATGAAAAGTTCAATAGGATGAAGAGCAGAGAATAAAAAGTGCCCCACAGTCTTGTATTGCAAGTATCAACTTTATATCAGTGGATATTGTTTAGGAAACTAAAAGAGGAAAGAGCAGTCAAATATTTGTAAAAAGAACTCTGATTGGCAGTTGCCTACCCTCTCCTGCTGTAATTAGGCATTTCTCAAGGATAAATGTCATAAGGGTACCCAGCAAACAAGAAAACTAATATGGTGCAGTTAGGTTACATGGCCCTTAGTTCTCAGGTCCTATCCAAATCAGTTGTAAGTTGTCAAAGAGTTAACACTGTCAAGGACTCAAAATGATGCAGATTAAATATAAAAGCTGACTCAAAACATCACACTCCTTTTTCTGCTGCACAGGGGATTCAGGTCATTATAACCAAGTCACACTTCTAGAGAGACAGCAACCTGTGGGGATCTTGACCTCTCCAAGAATGGACCATTGCATGCGGTAGCCAGGGCCCTAATCCATGCTCATACTCACTCTAGGGACCAAAGGGAGACAGACAGAGACTTCAAAGGCTACTATCATAAAAAAAAAATAAAAATCACCTGAGAACAGCTTTCTTCCCAATGAAGTGGAAGGCATGCTTATATTTACCAAAATTCTATTAGAAAGACTAAGAATGCTATCAAGCAGCATTTCTAAAGACAAGTTCAGATTGCTCCCAATACTCCGGGAGATGAAGGAGCTCCCACCCACGTGGAGAAAGGTGAGATCACAAGTGATCTGTAAGGTAACCAGGATCAAGCAACATCCAATATAAAAGTAATCTTGCCTCTATATGTATGTTTTATAATCAGGGAGGGCTTAGTGTCTTTTTTTCGTGCATGCATTCCTAGAAGGATCCCAGAGGATCCAAGTCAGTCTGCACGTTCTCCTCCATATAGCCATTCACAGTCTGAAGGAAGAATCAGAGCACCTAAAAATAGGTCTGGAGATAAGCATTCCTTGCAAAGTAAATTGTGCCTGAGGAAAGTAAAGTCAGAGATAGGCACAAGAAACACAAACCTCTGCTGTCATACCTAACAGGTGTTAAAGGAACAACTGCATAAGGTCGCCCTCCAGAACAGAGAGCAAGGGGTTAACATTCCATGGTTTGTGTCACTGAACCCTCTAGGGGAAGAGCTTGGTCTGCAAGGGCTTCTAATCCCCACCTTTCTCCCTGCCTGTTCTTCTGGATACACTCTAGCACAATCATCTGTAAAGAGCCATTGCATATATATAATGTTCATTGTGTTCTCTGTCCTATCCCAGTTTCCCCAAGTAAAAATCCTTGCATGCTGCCACAGACGAGCTCTGGCACATTTTTACTTCACAGCAAGCGTTTCTCCTTGAGTCTGAAAGGCCCATGCTCTACATACATCGTTTGTTTGTTTTTAATAATAATTTTTATTAAATGAGAAATAAGATGTAAAATTAACATTACGAACAGCATCATTACCAAACAAATAAGCATCTTTGCATTATAACCCTTCAAGCGAATAATATCTCACCAGTTTTGCATATTATATCTCATACATTCTCCAGACATACCATCCATACTCACACTCACACCAGTTACATACATGATATAACCCGAGGCAGTCTTTTATCAGTAAACAGATGCAAACTATTTATATCCGAATATTTAGTTCCCCTTCCACACTTCTTCCCACAGCCTAATTTAATCCCTCTGAAATAACAACTTTTTCCCCCCCCCATATAGCTCCTTCGTACTTAACTTTTCCAAAGTGGCTTGCCTGTGCATCATCGATTTCCACACCTTGAAAGAGGGCACTTCAGAATCATTCCAATGTTACAAAACTGGATTTGTTTTCCAATGTGCGAGGGACAGCAATACATTATTTCCTCCCACTAGGCAAAGCAACCTTCCTTTTAAACAAATGTAAATACAACAAATTACCATTGCATTGGATGGAGGTTTTCAGCATCTGCTCCAATAACCCTCATACCTTTCACCAGACTTTTTGTAATTTGAACATATGGCACAAGTGCCCACTGAGAATATGACATTTTAAGAACATGGGAGACTCCCATAAATGCATCTGTACTCCTTTTAATCTGGTGATATATATATATACCCGATGCAGTAGTTTAAATGGGATTTCTCTGAGGTTAGCAGGGAGTAGACAGCGATAAATTGCACCAATCGCTTCCATAATTTCTGCTTCCTCCATCTGCATTACTAAATACACATTCCAGTAATTAAACAATTTTTCTAAATGAGATACCATTGGTTGTTCTTTCAGGCGTCACACCCATACACCTACTTCATTAAATTTGGGCATAGTCTCCAAAACAGATTCATCGGCATCAATAAATGTTATAGTATCAAAATCCCCTTGACTAATTTGCAAAATATAATGGCGAATTTGCAAAATATGCAAAGAAATTACACCCCAGTATATCCCACTGTTCTTTCACTTGCTGAAAAGAATACAATCTTTTCAGCTCAATGTCCACCAGTTGTTCAATACAGTGTAGCCTTTTCTCTTCCATTGATGAAAAACGGACACTTCCAGACCTACCTGAAAGCCCCTATTTCCCACCAAGGACAAAAGTGGAGAGACCTGCCATGATCTTCGATCTCTTCCTCTCCACCATTTCCATGCTTTTCTTAATGCAATCACCCAAAATGTAGAAAAATGTAGTGTTAGAATTGCCACCTTAGAATAATGCAATACATTAATGGGTTTACATAGCTTAATCCATTCTTCCAATAGTTCTTCATTATCATATTTGTTGTGGCCAGAAGCACAGTCTTAGATATAATGCATTAAGCAGACAGCATTGTATAGGCGTAAGTCTGGGACATCCAAACCCCCATGTATTTTCCCACCCATTAAAACTTCCAACTTGATTTTTGCTCACTTATTCCTCCAAATAAAATCAGAGTTTATAGACCTATACATTAGAATTTCTGCATTCCGCCCACAAAATGGAAGCATTTGTAAATTATTAAGAATTGTGGGAAGCATTATCATTTTAACTATTGCACGTCGACCCATAACACTTATCGGGAAAGATATCCAGTTTTGCAAGAGAGACCATTTTTTTTCAATACATTTACAACATTCCAAGAATACATATCTTTAATTGAGTGTGTAAGCCAAATATCCAAGTGTTGCAAGCATGGACCCCTTGGCCCGAGGTGGTATTGGCGCTACTGTCAGGAGGCGAGGCTGCACGGGAAGCAGGTTGAGCCTTTGGGTGCTGGGGCCAGCTGGTCTTAGGTGGGCCTCTGCATAGATGATCCCATGTAACATGTCCAGACGAGGCGGGTGGAAACCAGGAGCTGGTGGTCCAAGGCAGGTAGCAGAAAACGTGATCAGATTCAGTCCAGAGGTCAGAGGCAGGCGGCAGAAGACGTGGTCAGGACAGATCAGGTCCAGAGGGCAAAGGCAGGCAGCAGAAGATGTGGTCAGGTCTGGTCCAGAGGCCGGAAACAGGTAGCAGAAGATGAGGTCAAGGAGCAATCCGGGTCAAGAGCCAAGGTCCATCCGAGGGGAGAGCAGCAAGTAAACAGGAACTGGAACACAGAAACTGGAGCCAGGAATCCGGAGCAGGAGCAGGAAAAGGAACTGGAGACAGGTACAGACACAGGAATGCAGGAACAGGAACAGCAACTCAGGAACTCTGGCAGATGACAGCAAAGAGACCTGTTGCCAAGGCAAGCTCTGACTGTTGGAGCTTGCCTTATATACCCAGGGCCATTGATGTCATTACTAGGGGCCATGGGAGCTTTTTCTGCCAAGGCCCCTTTAAATCCCCAACAGAGGTGCATGCATATGACTAGGAAGAAGGTGGCAGTGGCGTGGTTGGTGCGGCGGCGTACCCCCGCCGCAGATGGGAGACAGCAGGAGAGGGCAGAGGACTATTCCAGGTTGAACAGGGTGGCCAGGAGATGGCAAGATTGCGATGGCAGCAGCCCACAGTGGCCAAGGTGAGAAGGGCTGAGGGGGCCTGGCACTGGAAGGTAGGAGCTGCCAGTCTGCGGCCGCGAATTGTAACACCAAGTACTTCATAGCTTCCACATTCCATTTCAGTGGAAAAGCCTCTCTCCATGTTTCCACGAATTCACGATAAAGAGGAAAATCCTCAGATATATTGTAATTTATTTTCAAGAGAAACCAGTATGCAAATCAGTTTGTTACCTCTTTGTGCAAGAATAGATGCTAGAATTTTAAAGTCACGGTTAAGTAAGAATATAGGCCTGTATGATTCAGGACAGAGCGGATCCTTACCAGGCTTTTGCAATAATATAATAGTAGCTAAATTATGCTCCTTCACAAATTGCCATACCCTTGTGTAGCTTTAAACATTTCTTTAGTGGAGTAAGAACTTTATCTTTTAATATTTTATTAAATTTTGCACCAAAACCATTTGGCCCTGGAGATTTTCCAAACCGCAAAGATGCAATGGTTTCTCTGACTTCAGCCTCCTGAATAGACATTTCTAAAAGTTCCCTGTCTTCTAGGGAGACCTGTGACAGTTCCAAATCTTGAAAGAATTCCTGCAACCCTTCATTCAAGCAGTTTTTTGTGGTATATTTGTTGAAAGAATTCTTCAAACACCTTGACTACCTTTGTAGCACCTTTATATTCCATTTTGTTTTAGAATACCAATTAACAAACACTTGCTTTTTATTATTCTTAAGCAAACATAAGTTTCTGATTTATCCCCCCAGTGGAACAATTTAAATTGATAAAAAACCTAAATTTTCCTTTGCCTTAAATTCCAAGAGGGCATCCAAGCCCCTAGGTGCTGCAAGTATTTGCTGCCTAAGGTCCATTGTGAGCTGCTTAAGCTCTACTAATGTTTTTTTGACAGCTCCAGTATCTGTTTGGTGCACTCTCGATGTTTTCACACTTGATAAGCAATAATTTGACGCCACAGCATCACCTTAGTGGCTTTCCAATATGTAATAGGATCCACCTCCTGCGTAAAATTACATCTTTGATATTCCTCCAATTGTTCCTTATGGAAATTTACAAAATCTTTATAATGATACCATAGTGCAAACATTTTCCACCTGGAAACTTTCCTCCTCTCTTCTGAAAAAACTAATTTATCCTCAATCAAGGTGTGATATGTGCTGGGTACCTTGATTATTTCACATTCTTGTTACCTATCAAACCATGAATTTGGCAAAGAATTGAATTTGGAATAGACATTGTGAACATGTGAATAATAAGTATAATCTTTTTCTTCAATATGAGAAAGACACCGCAAATCTTTTAGCCTCAGCTCCTGACAAAAAAACTGATAACAATATTTGTCTGGGTTTATTTGGGGGGGCATTTTGGGTGGCTAGCAATCAATTAGTAATTTAGTAATATTGAAATCTCTCCCTAGAAAAAGTGTATAACCCTCCCAGGTAAGCAGTTTAGCCACCAAAGAAGCAAAACATTTGTGGGAGTATTGATTAGGTGCACGGATGTTAACAAAAATAACTTTTATCCCAAAAAGAATACCGGCTACCATAGGAAATCTGTCCTCTGGCTCTTTGACTTGTCTTTCAAATTCTAAAGGCAAGTTTTTTTTAACCAACCTTGCCACCCCCCTCTCTGTCTAGTCAAAAAAGAGGCATAGGAAGGCTGTCTCACCTATTCCTTCGTAGGTTTAACATGCTCTGCATTGTCAAAATGCATTGCTTGCAAGAAAGCAATCTCTCTTTTCTGTTTCTTTAATTCTGTCAATACTTTTTTCCTTTTGATGGGCGAATGAAGCCCAAAACATCAAGTGAAGTTATAGTAATCACTATCTTATCTTATTATAAACATAATACATTAGCATATCATGAAGCTTATATCATTTAGCAACTTATGCACTTCCCAGCACTAGTGATCCAGGGCAGCACAAAGCCTGTTCAGCCATCATGAAACAACAAGGATTTGGCAAACTCCATTTTCCCCATCCATTCATCCTTGCACACACGTCATAAAAAAAAAACACACTCAACAACAGGCAAATTTTCCACAGTTTTATCCCTTCCCACCCTCCCAAATGTTCCATGCTACAGCAGTAGAACAATCCCAATCTCCATAGAAACATAGAAATGACGGCAGAAGAAGACCAAGTGGCCCATCCAGTTTGCCCAGCAAGCTTTCACAGTTATTTTTCTCATATTTATCTGTTACTCTGTCCACTGAGGTCAGGGCCCTTATTGGTAACTTTTTGGTTCTGATTTCCTTCTACCCCCGCCTTTGTTGTAGAGAGCAGTGCTGGAGCTGCATCAAAGTGAAGTATCAAGCCTAATTGGTTAGGGGTAGTAACCACCGCAATAAGCAAGCTACTCCCATGCTTGTTTACCTAGCCTGTGCAATTTAGTCCTTGTTGGTTGTTGTCTGAATATAAATCCTTTCTTCATTCCCCCCCTGCCATTGAAACAGTGAGCTGTGCTATATATATATTCAAAGTGAAGTATCAGGCTTGATTGCTTCAGAGTAGTAACTGCTGTAAGAAGCAAGCTACTCCCACACTTATTTGTTTACCCAGCCTGTGGAATTTAGTCCTTGTTGGTTGTTGTCTGAATATAAATTCTCTTTTCTTCATTCCTCCTGCCATTGAAGCAGAAAGCTGCTTGGATATGCAGTGAAAGTGAAGTATCAGGCTAATTTGGTTTTGGGTAGTAACCGCCGCAACAAGCAAGCTACTCCCATGCTTATTTGTGAATGCAAATCCTTTTTCCCACATTTCCTCTTGCCATTGAAGCATAGAGCAATGTTGGAGTCGCATTAATCATGTGTATGTTTATTGAATAAACATACTCAGGCTTGCCAACAGCTTTGGTTCTGGGTAGTTCCTTCCTTTAACACCAAAGCTCATACCATGCATCTCCTGGAGTCAACCGAGAACTTCCAAGCATGCCAAATCTTTATTCATGTTAAGCATGTAATATAATGAGCTCAGTACCATAGGGCAATGTGCCAAAACCTTTGTACACCATACTGTTACCTCTGTTTATCTTCGGTGCATCCTGGCACATGACATGCTGATGAAAACCACATCAACAGATAACGTAATGCAGATATTACATGTCCAGAGTGACTGTGCAACATACATTAGCTCTAGTAAGGAAATACCGCAACATGAAACCTTGCATGTTTTCAGATCTGCATATGGACGAACTGTGGCATTAACTGAACAGCTCATCACTGAAGAGCATAAGAAGACTATACATTTGTTAAACGTTGATAAAGCTTGACTACGCAGCAGCAAGTCTTTTTAGCATAGTAGCCAATAACAGCTGTTACTTTCTGAACTTTTCCCGCCCATATATCTGAATCACCAAAGGCTGCATTTAGGCTCGACAGAGAGGCAATCTAGAATAACCCACTTGACAGGTAGCTATACCCTCCTGAGAAGCATCTACAAACCACTGTTTTTCTCCTTAATTCTTTGCTCTCTTTTTTCCCCCTCCTTCTTCATTTTTTTTTTTTGCATTTTCATGAACATACGATTGTGGTGTTAGTCCACATGTGGGTATTATTATTTGCAGCATTATATCATACTTCTTGTCAATCATTAACACACAATCCTGAGCCTTACATGCGAAAAGACATCAGGGTAATGGTTCCACAAAAGCCTTTGTTTTGGGTCTTGTAGAAAAAACTCTGGTTTCCCCATGGTAAAAAATCCTTAAGCCTGGTGTGGAATTGAGCCTGGCAGGAAATTGCAGTGAAAACCTTATCCTGTTATGAAAGAGTTGTGTACAGTATGGGGTAAACTCCTTTCAGATGCAAGAACCTTGGCTGAGAAGTCACTGAATAGGGATGTGAATCGTTTTTTGACGATTTAAAACAATCGTCAGATATATTTTAAATTGTCAAAAATCGTTAGAGCCGCGATACAATAACAATTCCCCCGATTTATCGTCAAAAATCGTAAATCGGGGGAGGGCGGGAAAACCGGCACACCAAAACAACCCTAAAACCCACCCTGACCCTTTAAAAGAAATCCCCCACCCTCCCGAACCCCCCCAAAATGTTTTAAATTACCTGGGGTCCAGTGGGGGGGGTCCCGGCGTGATCTCCCACTCTCGGGCCATGGCTGCGTTAAGAGAAATGGCGCCGGTGGCCCTTTGCCCTTACCATATGACAGGGCAAAGGTAGCGCCGGCGCCATTTTGGTTCCTGTGACCTGACGTCATGAGTGCAGGAGATCGCTCCCGGACCCCCGCTGGACCCCCAGGGACTTTTGACCAGCTTGGGGGGGCCTCCTGACCCCCACAAGACTTGCCAAAAGTCCAGCGGAGGTCCGGGAGCGACCTCCTGCACTCGGGCCGATTTGCCAATATTCAAAATGGCGCCGGCTCTAGCTTTGCCCTCACTATGTCGACATAGGGTACAGCAGAGACAGTTGACAGGTTTCCATCAGAGACTGCCACATGAATGTCCTGGAGAGGACAGGTATTGAGGTTTGACTATTCAGCCATCAAGAACATCCTGCAGACCACACATCAAGGAGTTAGCAATCTTTGGTGAGTTACTTAACCCTGTAGGGAAGGGGTGGGTTTTCAAGGAATTCTAGATAGAATTCAACCTGTACTAGCATATCTAATCCCCATCTTTAGCCCTTTTTGTTGTGCTGGCTATTTTCCAGCACAATCATCTATACAGAACCATGTAACTGTTGGTATAATGTTTATGGATTTCCATCCTATTTTCCCATGTAAATAATTAACGCATGCTGCTTCAGAAGAGCTCAGACTCGTTTTTGTTTCACATTACGTGCTTCTCAAGGAGGCAAGAGGGTCCCTGCTGCACCCCCCCCCCCCCGTTCTGATCCTGAATAAGCAGTTCAGGCCAGAACTGGTACCAGACCAGGAGAGAAAAGGCCATCAAAAGGCACATGATAGTTTCACATATAAAGTATTATTATATAATTTGATATCACTTATAAAAGGTTTTGTCTGAAAGTTGTATTTCTTTTTTTTTTTGTTTTGTTTTCTGATGAAGAAATAGCAGAGCAATGCACTTTAGCTTCTAAGTGGGTGATGCCACCTAGGAGACCAGAGTGGTTAATGAAGGGATTCTTCCAATATTCACATCACTTCCATCACTCCACAAGCATCATTAATCTGCTGCGCAAGCCCTGCTCCTAACTGTGTGCCCTCCAAGGATGTTTTTTTTTGTTGTTCTATATTTTTTACAATGAACTATGTGTGTACTGAACAGCTGCACATAGATGGATGCTAAATTATTTTTTTCTGGTATATGAGAACAAAGGCCTCTTGCCTAGTATAGACACTATTCTTCTTGACATATTCAATAGGATATTTTGTCTTCAGACCCGTCTTTCATGATTCATGGTGGTTATACAGGTTAAGGTGGTTATAGAGATGTAAAACTATGTTTCTAATTTTATTTTTATTTTTTACAGCCTGATCCATTATATGCCAAGTTATATGAAAGCTTAACTGCAATGAATACTCTGTTCCTTTCTTTCTTTTTTTTTTTTCAGATGAGGGTGTTCAGTAAAGTGCCTTGAAGTCGCGCTGTGCAATAGAAAGAAGGAAAGTTGTTGGTGCAATGGTATCCTACCAGGAGGCCATCAGCAAAACCCCAGATGGCCTTAAAGAGATTGTTATGGAATCAAGAATTTTCTTAGCTTTCCTGGAGAAGACTAAGTATGCATTAAGAAAAATATGGACAAGATTGGCAAAGTAGATGTTTGCAGACAACCAGACGAGCCATCCAATCTGCCCAGTTTAATTCTCTTCCCTCTGCTTTCACTAATGATGAACAAACAAGTTTCCTACTTAAACCAAATCCTAGCCCCGCCCACCCCACCCCACCAGCACCCATTGCTTTTACCCTACCTCTCTTCTCTGCTCTTACCATTACCATTATCTTTGTGAAGCTTGCATGTATTTTGGCACAATATTGGTTTAACTACCTCTGCTGGTAGGGTATTCTAGCATCTACCACCCTCTTAGCCACTTAGTATGCCCTCCAACTTCATATCATGGACCTATGTCCATAGATTTAATTTCATATGAAAATATTGTACATTCTGGTGTTTTACTGAAGACTACCAAATACAAGAAAGTTGGCTGAACAGGGAGATAAGAAAAATTAATGCGTAAGAGTCACAAAAATCTAGTTAATATAAATGGCAGTTACTAGAAATAGCCAAGTGTTTTTTTGCTCATGAGAAAATGAGCATTAGTTTTGTATTAAAAACTAATGTAACTTAATAATAAAATAGCATAATGATGGAAATTGTTTTTAATATATTCATGTGTATCCAGATGACTAAATGAGCCTCTCAGGATATTGCTGCAGCATCTAATCAAGCTTCAAAGCTAAATTAGTCCAACTCTGCAAAAGCAAGAAAAGTGTTAGAAGTTATCAAGATTCCCTCAAGTCCATTTTGTAAAAATGTTAATACACATTTTAGTCATAACTTGATTTCTTTGGCAACTAGTAAAAATCTTCAATGGCTGTTTTAACATATTTTCCAAACAGCAGACAGCCTTAAGAACACAAGAACCTAGCCATGCTTACTGTGGTATCGGGCAGGCGCCCAGGTCGACACCACTCCCTGATGGGAGGGATCCAGTCTGGAACGAAAAGCTCCAGATTTCCTTCTGATAGGCAGGAAGAGAGGCAGCCAAAACTTAGTCCCATATCTTCTCAAAGCAATTTATTCTTCCCAAACTGAGCAAAACACCAAAAGGTCCTGCACCAGGTCACCATCTTCCTTGGTCCTCACAGATGATAGAGAAAGGAAGTTCTTCCCTAACCTGTGACTCCTAGAGAGAGCGTTCCCTGTGCCCTCTCCCCAAGCAGCGTCCAGGAGTCTTACCAGGCTTCTAACACATCAAAATCTCTTTAAGCCCCCAAACCAACCCAGGGAGTAGATAAGCAGGGCAGATCCCTAACCCATCTCACCAACTCCAAGCAGGGCGTGCTTGAGTCCTACGAGAAGGACAAAACATCAACACAGAAAAAATCTCCAACCTCCTCCAAAACTTCCAACCAATACTGCCCCCAGAGCTCTCAGGAAAAAACTGCTTATAAATCCTAAGAAGGGGATGACCACTCCTGCACCCGCAAAGCGAGGGGCTGCATACGAATGACACCACCCCTAAATATTCACTCTAACTGTACTATCTCTAGCTCAAAGAGGATCATCCAGGGCACTACTGCTAATATGCTCAGAGGGGCCATTACACATACATCATTAAAACAATCATGTCATGCTTTACAAGTCAAACATCACCTACATCAAATTCCCAATATCCCAGTATAACAATAAACAATAAAGTGGCTGCCATAGAATACTTGACTGCTATAGAATATGGCTGCCATAGAATACTTAATGCCATATAAATGTTATTACTGGGTAATAATAAGAAAATAATCCTAATCTGTCAAAAGAAACTCTTCAAAATCCTGCTTAAACAGCCATTTCTTTTTAAAATGTCCTATTATCAAGACATGGTTTGTATTTGCTCTGGCACAAGATTAGTCCAGCCACTGAAAAAGCTCGGTCCCTAACCTCACCTATGTATGTATGCTTGGTGGATTGTTGGCTTTTCAAGAACGCCTTTATTTTGTGCTCTCGATGGAGTATATATCCATAGGGCAGTGCTTAGTCATGGCGTATTAGTGTTGCTAGCTGTGGGGAAATGTTTTAAGGACGTGTGAAGCGGGCCATCTCCTAGAATCTGCTCAGGGTGGGCTTTGTACTGATTCCCAATCTCTGATGGTGGAGTGAGTGGGTGAATGGGGTTCGATTGTAGCGAATGTGCGGTGGGGGCTCTGTTCTTATTTTAAAATGATGCTTGAGCCTAAGGTTGTAATTTCTTGGCATATGCTCCTGTGTCGTGATTCAATGACCAGATTTACTATGTATTAGATTTGGCCGTTTATCTTTTTGTTGGCACAAATAAACAGATTTTAAAAAAAAAATAGTATTTTAAATTGTATTGTTGATTGTAATGCAGTCATAATTGGTGAAATGTGATCATAATTTTTGTGCCCACACAGCATCCGTGCTACTGAATTCTGTAATAACTGCAAAGGTGAAAGTGGAATTTGATGCACCCAACAACAAAACAATTACAATAGTCAAATCCAGCAAAGATTAAAGACTCTAAAATAGCCCTGAAATCCTCTTTGTTTGGAAGTGGTTGCAGATGTTTAACAATCCGTAACTTCACATGCCCCATACAGATTTGATTCTTTATTTGTGTTTTCATAGAAAGATGAGAATCAAGTAATATTCCCAAATCTCAAGCAGATGTTGAAAATATGAATTATATGATCATTAAATTCTAATTTTGAGTTTTCTGGAATTTCTTTAGTTCGCAACAACATAAAAACCTCAGTTTTCATAAGATTCAGGGATAAATGGTTATGGCTCATTGTGGTGATTTTGATATGGGTCTCAACGCAAGGGAGGATTTAAAGCTCTGAGGCAGGATTTATTTAAGTGCAGGTTAATCTGAAGCTTTGACTAGTATCTACTTTTCACCTCCCTCCCTTTTTCCCTAAGCTGGATTCAAACTCACAGCCCCTGGCACTCAGCGGAATGAGCCCTTACTGAGCAGGCCACCAGCACACAGTTTAATCTGAAGCTTTGATAATCCTACACCTAGGGAACTACATTTCCCAGGATTCCTAGGGGATGTCACCAGGAAACATCTGATCAGGGAGGGGCCAACCCCCAACCTTGGCAGTGATAGGCTGATAGTTTCCATAAAACAGCAGCAAACAGACAGCAGAGGAGGAGGAGAACCTAGCTGGCCACTATGGAGCAACTCTTGGAGGATGAGGATCCTGAACCAGATAAACTTTTGAGCTAAGTTATGTTTGATTTTACTAAGTGACTAAGCTGTAGCTATACCTGAGTAATTCTCCTGTGAAAAGGAAAGCGTGGAACCTGGGGTGTTGAGTAATTAAAGTGGAATTTAGCTGTGTAAAATATAGCAGGGCTCCTGGTGGAAAGTAAAACATTAAACCCTGTATGTTGGTTGAATGGAAGCTGAGCTCAGCTGGGGAAGAATGCTGCAGCAACCCTGCTGTAGAAACTAAGGAATTGAACCTATGGTGTTTGTTAAGGTTTTGAAAAGGATAAGACCTCTCTTCCATGCTCAAGACTTCAGAACGATCATCCAGGCAGTCATTTTTTCAAAATTAGACTATTGCAACTCCCTATTGCTAGGTCTGCCTTCTTCCTATTCCAAACCATTACAGATGGTGCAAAATTCAGCAGCCCGACTACTAACAGGCACAAGAAAAAGAGACCACATATCTCCCATCCTGAAAGAGCTACATTGGCTACCCGTATACTTCCGTATCATGTACAAAACCATATGTATCATTTTCAAAACTATACATCAATGCACTTCCCTCGATCTTCAATTTCCTCTCCAAGTATACAACTCGACAAGACCTACCAGAGATGTTTATAGAGGCACACTCCAAGTTCCCCCTGCAAAAACGACTAGAGACATTACCCTAAGAGATCGCGCCACCTCCACAGCTGGCCCCCTTCTGTGGAATTCATTGCCCACAGATCTCAGACTGGAACCTTGCCTCCCAACTTTTAGGAAAAGACTTAAGACTTGGTTATTCAAGCAAGCTTTCCAAGACACAATTTAATGACACAATCCAAGGACACAACCCAAGGACTCCTCAAAACATTCAGCCATTAATCATGCCATTTGTACATAACTTGTAATGTGACTTGTATATCGTTTAACCATTTATTCTTTCCTTTTTTCTTCCTCCTCACCAAGTTCTGCCACCCTTGTTAATTGTAACTGTACTTTCGGTCACCTGAGTTCTAGTTTGATGTATTTAATGCACTCCCGTTTCATGTAAACCAGCAAGATATGTTCTCATGATTGCCGGTATATAAAAACCTTAAATAAATAAATAAAATAAAAAATAAATAAGCTGGGTTTGGCTGGGTAAAATGCAGCAGGGCTCAGGCGTTAAACCCACTGTGCTGGTTAATTGAAGGCTGGGTTTGGCTGGGTAAAAAGACACTGGTGCTGTGAATTTAAAACCACTTGGTTTGTGAAATGAAGCTTAGTTTTGCTTCTAAAATGAAACTGTGTTCCTGGAAAAGTTAAAGAGAAACCCTGTGGGTTGAAGTAAACCTTAACTGGGCTGGACAGCTGTAACAAACCGTTCCCAAGGATTATGAATGCTAGGCTTCAATTATTCTTATTTTATGGTGAGACCAAGAGCCTAGTAGCTGAGCAAGGTCTTTGATTACAAGTCTAATGGCTGGTGGAGAGATTCATTAAGGCTGAGGTTGTACATTCTAATAAATATTTATTTTTTATTTTATTTTATATTTTTTTATATACTGACATTCGATCTCAATTGAGATATCACACTGGTTTACATTCAGGTACTGTAGGTATTTTTCTATCCCCAGAGGGCTTACAATCTAAGTTTTTGTACCTGAGGCAATATAAGCAGAGCATTCCAATGACACGGCTAGTGAACAGAAGCTAGCCCTAAGTGCTCTGGTGCCAACTGTGAAGGGTTAAAGGGGGAAAAGGTTATGTGATAGTCTTCCGGAAAATGCCCTGTGTGGGGAAAAACTGGTGATTTTGAAGATTCTGCAAAACTGCCTACAAAGATGGAATAAAAAGGTGTTTCAGTCTTTAACTTCTGAGTCAGTGAGACTTATTGGGGCGAAAGAGAACAAGAAAGGTATAACACAGATGAATGCTTCTCAGGTATTGGGTCAGGTAGAACCCTGCCTTTGTTTGTAAGAGGTCTCTAAATACCCATGTAAACCTAGGCTAGCCTTTAAGGTTCCATGCTTACACGGTGCACCAGTCCCACAGTACCTATCTAGGAAGAATCAGCTAGAACTAGGGCATGCCAGTTGGAGGTGTACTAATCTCCATTGAGACCAGATAACTCCCATCCTCTTACCTAGAATACACTAACTTGACCTCAGACTCCATTATACTGCTCCAAGTCCAGGCACTGCTCGTTATACTCATCCATTTATTAAAAAGCTCCCATGTGGATTTTTAAGAATTCTATAGTTGCAGACAAAAAAATTGAATGTCATCCGTATAAATAAAGAAGTAGAAGCCCAAACCTGTGAGCAATTTGCACAAGGGCATCAAATAAATATCGAACAATATAGAGGATAACATTGATCATTGTTGTACACCTGTTTGAATCTGGTACCACTTTGATGTTTTCGCACCAATACAGATTTGCTGTGATCTATTATTCAGATATGATTCGAACCATTTCAATACTACACTTTCCATTGACAGATTGGAATTTTATGGTTGATTGTATCAAAGGCAGCTGATACATCTAGTAACACCAACAGATAATTCTGGCCACAATCAAACCCTTGCCATATTTTATAAAAAATAGATAACATGAGGGTTTCTGTACTGCTGTTCTTTCTAAATCCCAACTGCTTGGCGAATAATAGTGAAAACTCCTTTTGATAATCTGTCAGTTGTGAAAGCACTGATGACTCAATGATATTTGCAAGAAATGACAAGTTCTAAATTAGAGGATAACCACTAAGTAGTTTTGGATTAATTTTTCACTTTTTTAAAAGGGGGTCTTACTAAGGCCTTTTAATATCACTTTAGAGGTGAACTTCTGCTAGGGAGAGATTCACTAATTTAATAAGGATAGGAAAAATCTCTTCTTGAACAGCTTATAGCAATCTTATCGAGAGAGGACAGAATTTGCAAAAGGCAGGGTTTAATTTAGAGATGATCTTTTGAATCTCCATGTTAGATGCCATAGTGAAGCTTTCACAGCAGGAGTCAACTTTGTTTTTCACAATGTCTATAGGTAGAGAAAATTGTTTACAGAGACATTACACCTTATTCTTAAAGAAAAATGCAAATTCCTCACAATTTTGCAATGGTAATGAATGTTTTTCAATGTTAGTATTGGATATTGTCAGGTTTTTTACAGAGGAAAGTAATAACTGGTTTTTGAATCCAAGCACTTTTTTTTTTGAGTAGTACTAAATTTTAAATTATTAACTGTCTGTATTTGTTAAGAACCCCAGTTGCGGCGCCCCGCGACCGGGCGTCATGGCCGCCGGCCGCGGCGGCCCGCGACCAGAGTCAGGTCGGCGGTCACAACGTTAGCTGTACTCACCGGGAGCGCTGGAGGCTCCCACGGTGCAGGAAGGGCCTGTTCAGGTGTTCGCGGGGGCTGCTGCGGTTCCGCATGGCCGCCTGGTTCTCGGCGGTCTGATTCCTCCCCCTCAGCCCTCTAGGAGCCGCGCGCACGGCTGAAGCAAGATTTAAAGGAGCCATGACCGGATATTGTCATGGCTCCTCCTGGGACTCCACCTCCTGGCTCCTGCATTTAAGGCAAGGTCTGAGAGCCAGACCTTGCCTTGGTATTGAGGCTTTGCTTGGTTCTGGTTCCTGTGTTCCTGGTATCCTGGTTCTTCATCCACGTACAGGGTGGACCCTGATGAAAAATGCCAGAAAATCATTCATACTTTCTTTTTTTTTTATTTTATATTTATTGAATTTACAATCAATTTAAGCATAACTTTCTTAAATTAAATCACAGGTTAATAAAACCATTTTGGATTTAACAGTAATAAAAAGATATATTACCAACAATTCTCAATATAATTGACCAGATAATACACTTAGAAATATACTTTCTTAATAATCTATATATATAATATATACCATTTTACTTAATTATTTACATAGAAACATAGAAACATAGAAATGACGGCAGAAGAAGACCAAACGGCCCATCCAGTCTGCCCAGCAAGCTTCACACGTTTTTTTCTCTCATACTTATCTGTTTCTCTTAGCTCTTGGTTCTATTTCCCTTCCACCCCCACCATTGAAATATCTAGCTTGATTAGTTAGGGGTAGTAACCGCTGCAATAAGCAAGCTACACCCATGCTTATTTGTTTTACCCAGACTATGTTATACAGTCCTTATTGGTTGTTTTTCTTCTCCCCTGCTGTTGAAGCAGGGAGCTATGCTGGAAATGCGTGATGTATCAGTCTTCTCCCATGCCGTTGAAGCAGAGAGCCATGCTGGATATGCATCGAAAGTGAAGTATCGGACACAATTGGTTTGGGGTAGTAAC
Source organism: Rhinatrema bivittatum (assembly GCF_901001135.1). Taxonomy (NCBI): domain Eukaryota; kingdom Metazoa; phylum Chordata; class Amphibia; order Gymnophiona; family Rhinatrematidae; genus Rhinatrema; species Rhinatrema bivittatum. The sequence continues at coordinate 32,974,054 of NC_042615.1, read as the reverse complement.
CGCCGTAACAAGCCAGCTACTCCCCGCTTTGTGAGTGCGAACCCTTTTTTCTTCTCCCCTGCCGTTGAAGCAGAGAACTATGCTGTATATGCATTGAAGGTGAAGCATCAGGCTTATTTGGTTTGGGGTAGTAACCGCCGTAACAAGCCAGCTACTCCCCTCTTTGTGAGTGTAACTCCATTTTTCCACATTTCCTCTTGCTGTTGAAGCTTAGAGCGATGTTGGAGTCACAGTAAGCATGTGTATGTTTATTGAATAAGGGTATTGTCTCCAGGCAGTAGCTGTCATTCTGGCGAGTCACCCACTCTTCATTGGCGGCCTCTTGACTTTATGGATCCACAGTGTTTATCCCACGCCCCTTTGAAGTCCTTCACAGTTCTGGTCTTCACCACATCCTCCGGAAGGGCATTCCAGGCATCCACCACTCTCTCCGTGAAGAAATACTTCCTGACATTGGTTCTGAATCTTCCTCCCTGGAGCTTCAAATCGTGACCCCTGGTTCTGCTGATTTTTTTCCTACGGAACAGGTTTGTCGTTGTCTTTGGATCATTAAAACCTTTCAAGTATCTGAAAGTCTGTATCATATCACCTCTGCTCCTCCTTTCCTCCAGGGTGTACATATTTAGATTCTTCAATCTCTCTTCGTACGTCATGCGATGAAGATCCTCCACCTTCCTGGTCGCCCTTCTCTGTACCGCTTCCATCTTGTCTTTGTCTTTTTGTAGATACGGTCTACAGAACTGAACACAGTACTCCAGGTGAGGCCTCACCAAGGACCTGTACAAGGGAATAATCACTTCCCTTTTCTTACTCGATATTCCTCTCTCTATGCAGCCCAGCATTCTTCTGGCTTTTGCTATCGCCTTGTCGCATTGTTTCGCAGACTTCATATCATTAGACACTATCACCCCAAGGTCCCTCTCCTGCTCCGTGCACATCAGCTTTTCCCCCCCCATCGAATACAGTTCATTCGGATTTCCACTCCCCATATGCATGACTTTGCACTTCTTGGCATTGAATCTGAGCTGCCATATCTTCGACCACTCTTCCAGTTTCCTTAGATCCCGTCTCATTCTCTCCACTCCTTCCGGCGTGTCCACTCTGTTGCTGATCTTCGTGTCATCCGCAAAAAGGCAAACCTTACCTTCTATCCCGTCCGCAATGTCGCTCACAAAGATATTGAACAGGACCGGTCCCAACACCGATCCTTGCGGTACACCACTTAAAACCGCTCTCTCTTCAGAGAAGGTTCCATTTACCATCACACATTGTCTTCTGTCCGTCAGCCAATTTGCAATCCAGGTCACCACCTCGGCCCTCACTCCTAAGCTTCTCGTTTTATTCACCAGTCTCTTGTGCGGAACCGTATCAAAAGCTTTGCTGAAATCCAAGTATATGATATCAAGCGCTCTTCCTCGATCCATTTCCTTGGTTACCCAGTCAAAAAAGTTAATCAGATTTGTCTGACAGGATCTTCCCCTGGTGAATCCATGTTGCCTCTGGTCCATCAATTCTCCGGACTGTAGATAGTTCACTATTCTCTCTTTCAGCAGTGACTCCATTACTTTTCCCACCACCGAAGTGAGGCTAACCGGTCTGTAGTTGCCAGCCTCCTCCCTGTTCCCACTCTTGTGAAGCAGGACCACCACCACTCTTCTCCAATCACTCGGCACCACTCCCGTTTCTAGGGATCTATTGAACAGGTCACACAGCGGAGCTGCCAGAACATCTCTGAGCTCCCTCAATATCCTTGGATGAATCCCATCAGGCCCCATGGCTTTGTCCACTTTCAGGTTCTTTAGCTCTTCCCACACATTTTCTACTGTAAAAGGATTTTCATCCATTCCACTTCCCTCCAGTTTCTTGTTGTGTAGAGATGGTCCTTCTCCAGGGTCTTCTTTAGTGAACACAGAGCTGAAGTATTCGTTTAATATGTCTGCCATTTCTTCGTCTCTCTCCACACATTGATCATTACCACCTTTCAATTTCACTATACCACTTTGGACCTTTCTCTTTTCGCTGATGTATCTGAAAAATGTTTTGTCACCATTTTTTATCTCCTTGGCAATCCTCTCTTCTGCTTGACTTTTTGCCAACTTGATTAATTTCTTTGTCTCCCTCAGTTGATACAAATATTCTTCTTTGTGCTCCTTCCTTTGGGATCTTTTATATTTCTTGAATGCTATTCTTTTAGCTTTAATTTTGTCAGCCACCTCCTTTGAGAACCAGATAGGTTTCAATTTTCTTTTGCTTTTCTTTACATTTCTAACATAGAGCAGTTGCCTTGGTGATTGCTCCTTTTAGATTGGTCCACTGTTGATCCACATCTCTCTCGTTCTCCCATCCTTTAAGTTCTTCCTCCAGGTACTTCCCCATTTCCTCAAAGTCTGTGTTTTTGAACTGTAAAACTCGGGTCTTTGTGGTTCTTTTCCCTATTCTTTTAGTGATATTAAACCATACCGTTTGATGATCACTACTGCTGAGGTGGGCGCCCACCTGGACATCTGAGACATTATCTGCATTAGTGAGCACTAAGTCGAGTATAGCTCCTTCTCTCGTGGGTTCCAACACCATTTGTTTGAACAAAGATACTTGCATGGCATCCACTATCGCTCTACTATTTTTAGTTTCTGCAGATGGGATTTTCCAGTCTACATCTGGCATATTAAAGTCACCCACGATCACCACTTCTCCCTTCTTACCTATCTTATGGATGTCTTCAACCAGATCTCTGTCCAGCTCTTCCTTTTGGTTTGGAGGCCTGTAACCACTCCAATATAAATGGACGCTCCGTCATCTTTTTTTAGGTTGAGCCATAGAGCTTCTTCCTTACCCCAACTTCCTTGTAGCTTAGATGCTTGGATGTTGTTTCTAACATAAAGAGCCACACCTCCCCCTTTTCTATCCTCTCTGTCCTTCCTTAACAAGTTGTAGCCTGGTATTGTTGTATCCCATTCATGAGATTCTGTGAACCATGTTTCTGTGATAGCAACAATGTCCAATTCTGCCTCAGTCATTAGGGCCTGCAGATCTGGGATTTTATTTCCCAAACTATGAGTATTTGTGGTCATAGCCTTCCAGGTACTCTCTTTAAGGTTATTGCTTTTCCTGGACTCCTTATAAGATATTAGTTGAGATTTGCTATTCACTTCACTCTCTCTTTTTGTAGTTGTGCCACTGTTGACAGAGTTATTCATCTCAATTAGATTTTTCTTTTGGTTATGGATCTTGAAATACTGCATGCATTGTATTTTCTCTCTCTTTGCTGGTAACACTTCAATGTTTTTCTCAAGAACTTCTTCAGTTTTTAATATAGAGAAGGCTTGTTGTTCTTTTTGCATTTGGTACATTGTGTGTCTCCTCATCACAGGTCTAATTCTACCAGAGCCCACTGTAATCCTGGATTGTAAAGAATTTCTTAATGACCTGTTTGAGTGGGGGGGTGTACCTGTTGGCTGCCCATCTGTCAAGAATGGGTGACTGTGGGTCCTACCTGAGCCTAATGACTCTCCTTTTCTTGACTCCTGGCTTTTCTGTGATATTGGGGAATTATTTTCTGAGTTATGCAATGTGGGTGTATTACTTTTAATTGAAGCTAATTGATCTTTAATCTCAGTATTTGATCAATTAATTTCACACATTTTAAGCATTTAAACTCAATTTCATTGTTTTATCTACCTGTGTCTAGCCCACATTGAAACCAAGGTACACCTTTCCAAACATTCATTAATATTAATATTTAAGGCACATCTAACTGGGATTACTTTAACCTTTTGGAGAGAATCACTTCATATTGTTTATGACTAGGCTAATCAGGTTTTGGGGTGGAGCTGATGGTACAAGATGTTTTACTCTGAATATATTGTGTTAATTGATCCACATGTGAAAAAATATACGTATTACCTTCACTTTTAATGAGGCACTTACATGGATATTTCAGAATAAATAACATTCCCATCTGAACTACTTGTGACTTCAATGCTATAAATTGTTTTCTACGTCTTTGTGTTGCAGGTGCCAGATCGGGAAATAATTGCACCTTGCACCCCATAAATTCCTTAGATCTATTTAGAAAGAATTTTTTAAAAATCCAATCTTTGTCTGTTTCTAACATAAAGGATACTATTAAAGTAGATGGTGTAACATATTCTATATCTGATTTTTCTAACATTTCTGTTATATTGAGATCGTTATTTTGAGGTGTAACATTATTAACTAACTCTTCTATTTTTAAATTTCCAATTTCTCTAAATATCGTTGACTTTTTCATTGATGGTAGATAAAACAGTTTAGACATTATAGGTAGGGTAGCTTCTGGGATATTTAAATTTTCCATCAAATATTTTCTCCAAAGAAACAATGGAGTCAGAGTAGAAGATTTTGGAAAATTAATACATCTTATATTCTTCACCCTTGCTGCATTCTCTAGATTTTCCATTTTTAATTGTAATAATACATTTTCTTTCATCATCGAAATTTGAATCTCCCTAGATTTTCCAATTTCTTCTTTTACTTTCTTTAAATCACTTTTAATTGTTTTATTTTCTGTTTCTATTTCTTCAATATTTTTATTCGTTAACAGAACAATTTTTAATAATGCAAACATTTGATCCCCCATATTTTTATTTACTTCATTTATAGCCTCCCAAATGTTTTCTAAAGAAAAATCTTGTGGTTTAGCTAAAGGTTTAATCTGAATGATACAAGCCTATCCTTCCCTCCCTCATTACCCTCTACCTCTGTCCCGATTGAAGCTTGCCCGATTCCAATGTTGTTACTTGAATCTGAGGTATTGTCCATCTGATCTCCTTGCCTCATGGGGGGGCTAGCACCAGCTTCATCGGCAAGGTGATGTCCCCCTGGTATCAGATGTAGCCGCTCAGCAGGATTCCCAGGCGGAGTTCTCTCTCTAGGGGAGAATGATGTTGATAGATCTAGGAGTGCGGAGGGCTCTTCTTCGCCCCTCCTTTCACTCAGCGATCTTTCTTCCCTTTGTTGTAATCCACGTCGCACATGCATATCCATGGGACCCACTCTAGAGATAGGCTCCATTCCGTCTGAGGCCTGGCGCTCTCTTGCCCTTCTCTTTCGCGCTGAATGTGGCATTTAACAATAATAACTATTAGGGGTGTGCATATGTAAAACGCAACTTATATTTTTAAAAGAGAAAAAAAAGGTTTGAGGAGAAACGCATCGCGAGTTCCAACGTATTCAACATAGCTATGTTGAATACGTTGAACCTAAATAAACACTTAAACCCCCCACCCTCCTGACCCCCCCAAGACTTACCAAAACTCCCTGGTGGTCCAGCGGGGAGTCAGGAAACCATCCCTGTATTCCTTTGTGAGGAGCACGTGAAGTCGGCGTCATGTCGAGTGACGCCGACGTAACGTGCTCCTCCGCGCCTCCACTCCGGGACCCCCGTTGGACCCAACCGGAACTTTTGGCCAGCTTGGGAGGGTCAGGAGGCCCCCCCAAGCTGGCCAAAAGTTCCAGTTGGGTCCAGCAGGGGTCCGGGAGCGGAGGCACGGAGGAGCACGTGACGTCGGCGTCACGTCGGAGTGACACTGACGTCACGTGCTCCTCCGCGCCTCCGCTCCGGGACCCCCGCTGGACCCAACCGGAACTTTTGGCCAGCTTGGGGGGGTCTGGAGGCCCCCCCAATCTGGCCAAAAGTTCCGGTTGGGTCCAACGGGGGTCCCGGAGCGACCTCCTGCCACATGACCTACCTGTCACGTGGTAGGAGTACAAGATGGCACCGGTGACCATGTGACAGGGGCTGACCAATGGCATGGCAGCCCCTGTGACACAGGCTATCGGCGCCATGAGGAAATCGCAGACGAGTGCAGGGATGGCTTCCTAACTCCCCGCTGGACCACCAGGGAGTTTTGGTAAGTCTTGGGGGGGGGGGATTAAGGAGGGTGGGGGGTTTAAATTTTTATTTAGGGAACCGGTGAACGTATGGACAGACCCTCAACTTATGGAATTCTCCATATGTCTGCACATCCCTAATAACTATAGGATATGGTGCGAACAAGTTAGATGTTTTACCTTGGTTCCAACACAAAATGGCAGTTCCAGTGTTGAGTTATAATCCTCTAATCAAAATTTTTTACAGAGGAATCTGAAGAAGCTGAAAAAGCTGAGGCGCGCGCATCTTCGGCAGCGCACAGGCGTCGACTGCGCGCCGCCAAGGAGCAGGTTTTAAGCCCCTTCCATCTCACAGCGATGATGTCACAAATTATCTCAGCTGTTGTCCATCGGGGCCGTCCGAACACCGCACCCCCGGTAGGAGAAATGAACACCACAGTCACTCACAAATGCTGGCGCTCTCATTCATACTTTCTACCTGTGCTGGCTTTACTTCCTCATCATTCTCAATTTCTTCTATCTCCCCCATCACTGAAGTGAAGGCTAAGATGCTACTAACTAATCCTGCCATATTTTTTTTAGTTAGAAGCTCATCAATATCTTCTGATTCAGGGAACCACATACAAGATTCTTCCTCAGTATCAGTTGATGGAACTACTACCTTCATTGCCTTAGCAGCAGTAACTAAAGAATAGCACATTTTGGGGGGAAGGAGGCACGCATGAGCACTGAGGAATATGACTGCCTAATTTCTCAGCTCCTAAAGACTCCACTTCAATTGTTTGATTTGCATTTTTGAATTCCACAGCATTCTTTCCAATTTTGATCCCAGATTTTGTCCCAGATTTAAAGAAGACAACTGACGTTGTGGCCTCAATTAAAGGGCATTCGCACAATATATGGTCTGATTTACCTGACATGGATTGCGGGTCACACTAATAATTCTACTAAAACCTATGGGCTGGATTTTAATATCTGTGCACGGGCGTAGATTTGTGTGCGCAACCCGGCACGCACAAATCTACGCCTGATTTTATAACATGCACCTTGTGCACGCCGAGCCCTAGGGTATCCCCGATGGCTTTCCCCATTTCCTCCGAGGCCGCTCCAAAATCGGAGCAGCCTCGGAGGAAACTTTCCTTCTGCTCCCCCCCAGCCCTACCTAAATCCCCCCCTACCTTTATTTTCTTATTTATGCCTGCCTCTGGCAGTCGAAACTTGCACGCACCGGCTGGCTTCCGGCGCGCGATCCTCCGGCACAGCCGCTATGCCGGAGGCTTCGGTCCCGCCCTCGGACTGGTGCTCTGCCCATGCCCCTGCCCCCTTACCACCCCTTCTTCAAAGCCCCGGGACATACGCGCATCCTGGGGCTTGCACACATTGCTGGGCCTATGCAAAATAATCTCGGCGCATGTAATCCCCCTGTGTACATAAATCCAGCCAGATTTACGCATGCAGGGCTTTTAAAATCTGGCCCTATAATTCTCCCAATGACTTATAACAGTATTTGGAGTCCTTACACATCTCTTCTGCGATACACTTGATTGTCAGATATAGGAGATCATTGTGAAGATTTCTACTTGGCTACGTTGCTCTATGCTGTGGTGGTTTATTGCATTACTTGTAATGTTTGTAGGATTTGGATGATGTTGAGATGTCTACTGTTTTGCTTATTTTTTAATTGTTCTGACTCACTTTATATTTAACAAGCCGTTAAGCCCGTTAAAACGGGCTACATCCCTCTGTCTCTCACCTCCCCCTCTTTCTCTCTCCCCTCACTCTTCACCACCCCCTCCCTCACCCACTCCTCCCCACCCTCCCTCTCCTATCACTCAGTCCCTCCCTCCCACTCAGTCTCACTCACTCCCTCCCCCCTCTCTCCCTCCCTCTCACTCACTCAGTCCCACTCACTCTCACTCAGTCCCCACTCCCTCCGTCCTCTCCCTCAGTCCCTCCCCCTCACTCAATCCATCCCTCCCACTCAGTCACTCCCTCCCCCCTCCCTCTCACTCACTCAGTCCCACTCACTCTCCCTCAGTCCCCCCCTCTCCCTCTCCCTCAGTCCCACTCCCTCCCCCTCACTCAATCCCTCCCCCTCACTCAGTCACTCCCTCCCACTCTCTCTCTCCGTCCCTCCCTCCCACTCAGTCCGTCCCTCCCTCTCTCTCTCTTCTCCCTCCCTTGCTACCGCCCGCTACCGCCGTCGCCGCCCGCTACCGCCGTCGCTCGCTACCGCCGTCGCCGCCCGCTGCCGGTACCGCCGCTGCTGCCACTGGACGCCGCCATTTTTTTTTCTTTCTGAAGCTGCCTCAGAGCGACGTGCTCGCCCGCACATGCGCGGTAGAGCTGGTCTCTACTGCGCATTTGCGGGCCGTCGGTCACAGGCCATTTATAAGGTAGATTATACTTTGGGATGTTGTTGAATATTTCCTTATGATGATGTTGAACAAACATTCCTTTTTGGAATTTAGATTAATAAATTAAAGGATAACTGCAATATTATTTATCGTATTGTCAGCTGAATTTTTAGAGCTGCCTTTCCTTGACTCTCAAAAATCTATTCTTGTTGCCCACTCATAGAGATTTTTAGTTCAGCATGACTTTTTTGGCTGCATCTCTTTGGTTCCTATTTCATTTGGTTTTGTTCTTATCTTCTGTTGTGTATTTCCAGCATTATATCAGCATGCAGATCCTTTTTTATGCATTCCTGAATTGTATCTCTTAGTATGTAACTACTATGTATGATAGTGTGCCTTTAATGTCAATGGTCTAAATCATTGTATAAGAAGGAAAAAGGTGCTGAATTAATTACAATCCCTTTGGGGGAATTGTAATCAATTAAAAAAAAATTTTTATATGTATAATTTTTTTTTTTACAGGAAATCCATTTAACTTACAGCGAGTCCTTGAAACTTAAGAGAGTGAGTTGGTCATGTGTTATTGCCCTAGCAGTGGGAATAAAAAGGGGGAGTTGCTATCTTGGCATATAAAACACTTCCTTTTACTATCATTGAGCAAGAGGAAAATCCAAATGGTCGATGGATTGCAGTGATTGTTAAGATTTACAATACATCATTGTTACTTTCTGTATTTATGCTCCCAATTCAAATGTTGCTCCCTTTTTTCAGGACATCACCATAGTGCTCTTCAAACATGCTGATCTTCCAGTGTTGATGGGAGGAGATTTTAACCAACCCCTTGATTTAGTCTTGGAAAATCTTGTCTGGGGAAAATCTCTCCTTTACATTCAGCTATACATAATATCATGCTCACTCATGGTATGGCTGATCCATGTAGACTTTTACACCCAACTGATAAAGATTGTTGTACATTGTATTCCTTTCCACACAGTCATATACTCATATAGATTACTTTTTGATTTCTAAAAGTCTCCTAGAACCAAACTTTGCAGCAAATATTTTCCTTCTCCTCATCTCAGATCATGTAGGCTTTCTATTTCCATCATTGGTATCTCCCAATTTTTGTTAGTCAGATCTGACATTTTAATGCATAGCTTTTGGAAGACCTGGTATTCATTTCACAAATCTCTAAAGGGATTGATAAATACTTTTCATATAATGAAACCCCTGAAGTTTCTAGTCAGGTTATCTGAGAGGCCTTTAAAGCAACAGTTCAAAGTGAGATAATACGTTTTTCTATTAAAAAGCATAAAGAATTGCTATGGGAGTCCAATGAATTGGAATGACAAATTGTACAAATAGAAAAGGATCACATCCAATCAAATACAAATAACTCACTTGTTTCCTTTAAATACAAATATAATAAGTTACTGAGTGCTTACACAGAGATTATTTTCCTTCAAAAATCAAAGTATTGTGCTGAACATAAGTCTGGTCAGTTATTAGCTTCCTATTTACAAGATCATAGGGAACACAGGAGGATTGTTGCTCTAAAATCAAGCTCAGGGGTTACGGTTTTCAAAAATGAAAACATACTGAAACTATATAAGGAATATTATGCTTCTTTTTATACTACATAGAAACAACACACCTAGAGGACATATATTAAATAATTGTATTCAAACAAGCTTTTTATTCGATATGTTAATACAAAACAATTTTTTAAACCTCTCCTAATACATCAGGTCACCTATCTAAGTGGTCTCTTAACTCCTAAAATCCATCATACATTCATTACCCTACATCCACACTGTACATCCATACCCAATCATACCCTCATAATAACACAACCAACAATTCCAAATATGAAATAAATCTATCAAACATATATTCTCATGGAAAGCGGGTAGTGAAACTACCTCACAATTAAATATTAATTAGAGTGTGAGAATTGATGCTACCTACTTTCATCTCCACATTATAATTTTTATATCGTGTGGTACCACTACTTCATGATTTTACAATAATGTCTCTGATACCGTCCACCACCCTAACTGCTTGCATATAGATATCCAACGAAGATCTCGTTTCGCCCGTTATGATGGGCTTCCTCAGGGAATCTTTATAATCACAAGCACAAACCCTTCTTCATATGGCAATATGATATATATTATGCTTCTAATACTCTATGTTCATCAACTTCTCTTCCTTGTAATCTTTGACTTCATCACTATCACCACACATCGATAGGATCCTATGAAAAATATATATCATTCATATTACACATAATCCTTACCTCATTATCACTAAAAATATATATACAGTCAGCTACACCACAAAACCTCCACCGAATAACAAGATTCCAACCTGCATTGCATCACCCTGGCTTCTTAAAACCATTCACCATAGATATATCCAGCGTGCTATTCCTTCACCACATGCTGCTTCCTGTGTGTTTCATGACTTGTTGCATTTAAATATCTATAACACACATATACAAAATATCCGTTACTTACACATACCCGGATATAGCAGGTATTTGTTAGGTGTTTGTGTGTGTTATAAAGTTGAGTGAGAGGTTGATTCAAGTCATTTTGGATACAGCTGATAGCTAATGAATGGATTTAAAGGTAGCCGCGCTAGGGCATGGGCAGTCATCCAGTGAGGGGATGACGTAAGTGAGATCGGAAAAAGCCCATTGGTAGAGCTTTAGTTTAAAGGGACGCCGGATTTGAGCTTGAGCGTAGCTAGTGATTGTGTAGCGTAATGGCATAAGGGTGTTCTTCTCTCTTGGAGATCGTTGAAAGGAGACTGTTGAAAGGTTTAGAGGAGTGCGGGAGAAAAGACACTGTGAAGTGTTTGCTTTTTAATCGGGTAAGAGTTGGTCTAGGAGCTTAACAGCTTTTGCAATATATTTAGAACATATATTTTTTGCGGAGCGATATGGGGGAAAGAAAAGTTGAGTAGTAAATGTATTCTTCCTCATTGGATGCAATTAGTGTAAGTAACGGATATTTTGTATATGTGTGTGTTAGATATTTAAATGCAACAAGTCATGAAACACACAGGAAGCAGCGTGTGGTGAAGGAATAGCACGCTGGATATATCTATGGTGAATGGTTTTAAGAAGCCAGGGTGATGCAATGCAGGTTGGAATCTTGTTATTCGGTGGAGATTTTGTGGTGTAGCTGACTGTATATATATTTTTAGTGATAATGAGGTAAGGATTATATGTAATATGAATGATATATATTTTTCATAGGATCCTATCGATGTGCGGTGATAGTGATGAAGTCAAAGATTACAAGGAAGAGAAGTTGATGAACATAGAGTATTAGAAGCATAATATATATAATATATATCATATTTCCATATGAAGAAGGGTTTGTGCTTGTGATTATAAAGATTCCCTGAGGAAGCCCGTCATAACGGGTGAAACGAGATCTTCGTTGGATATCTATATGCAAGCAGTTAGGGTGGTGGACGGTATCAGAGACATTATTGTAAAATCATGAAGTAGTGGTACCACACGATATAAAAATTATAATGTGGAGATGAAAGTAGGTAGCATCAATTCACACACTCTAATTAATATTTAATTGTGAGGCAGTTTCACTACCCGCTTTCCATGAGAATATATGTTTGATAGATTTATTTCATATTTGGAATTGTTGGTTGTTTTATTATGAGGGTATGATTGGGTATGGATGTACAGTGTGGATGTAGGGTAATGAATGTATGATGGATATTAGGAGTTAAGAGACCGCTTAGATAGGTGACCTGATGTATTAGGAGAGGTTTAAAAAATTGTTTTGTATTAACATATCGAATAAAAAGCTTGTTTGAATACAATTATTTAATATATGTCCTCTAGGTGTGTTGTTTCTATATATTAAAGATAGAGGGACTGCATGATCATTGTTTATCTTTTTATACTACTGCGTCTTGCAATGAACTTTCTCTTTTTAAGAATTTTTTATCTACTCTTGTTCATCTAATGCTAACCCAGGAAAAAGAAAAAAGGGAATTGGATTCATACAGCATGGGCCCCAAATGTTATGGTCTGGGTGTACTTATATGCAGACATAAGGGAAAAAAGCACAGGACTGCTTCTACGGCCAAGTCCAAAAGCAAAACAAGTATTCATTGTTGGAATTTTATGAACAGCTCCTCACTAAGGGGGTTATTTTCTAACTTGCATTATTGCATGCATTAAGGGGGTCAATTTCCAAGGAGATAATTCCACTAACAGCTGTTAACGTGATTTGCGAGTGCCATGGCCAATAACTACACCTCTTTCATTTGTGTTACAGGCCGGTAAAGGTTTATTGCAGTTCATGATGTTTCTGGACAGCCTGTTTCAGTATGCTGCAGGCTAAGAGAGAGAGAGAGAACCTTGCTATAGTGTCTCCTCCCTAGACAGGTATTTGTATCCCTATGGGAGGCCCACCTAGTAACTCGAGGTGGGAATTAGGTATGAGTGTAGGGGGTTGGGGGCCACTTTCACTTTCAATATGAGACGTACGAACAGAATAGTGGTCTCTTGTGAAGATTTGATGGCCTTCGGAGTGAGGAAACTCACTCCAAGATGAGATTTGGGCAATGTTCTCTCCACCTAGCTTGTTGTTCTATCAAGCTAGGTGGAGAGAACATTGCCTCCAGGCCGCAAAGGCTGAACAGCGGCGGCTCCGACTACCGCGGAAGACAGGCGGCAGCCTCCAGGCTGTGGGGACAGCGTCGGGGGGAGACTGGCAGCAAAGTGAGAGGCTGTTCGTGGCTAGGCCTGCAAGCAGCATTGCAACAATAATAAATAACCTACTGGCCACATTTCCTGTTGCAACTTGCCACATGTCACAAACCCAACAGCCATGAGGCAAGTTGCAACAGGAAACGGATGCCTGGATGCTATTAATGACCTGCTGAAGAAGCAGGAAAGATGACATGTAAAGAAGGGCCGACATATGAGTGTTGGAAGTGGCCTGATACTGTCTGCAGTGGAAATCTAATAGCAATTGGTAAGTAGCAACGAGAACAGTGGCAACAGTAGCCCAAGCACAGCTTTGGGAACCCTATGCCATTTAATTTACTGCCATCTGAAAAGACATAAAATGAGGGCTTTGTGTCTTCTCCTCAAAAATACCATGTCAGAGAGACAATCATAGGGGCACAAATGGTTATGGAGGGGCAACCTCTAAAAAACCATGTCCATAGACTACAGAGCTACCTAATCTCACTTGAACTGCAATCACATTCAGTATATACGTGAAGGGGGAAAAGACTCCATGGAGCAAAATCACTTACTGAAGAAGATGTGTGACAAAGACATACATGAGCTATTCTAACGTCAAAGCAAACATGCACACCAATGCCATAGGCAGAGCACAGCAAAGAATAGATATCTGGATACAACATAATGTAATGAATAAAGTAGCTGATAGCTGCTAGTGCTAATAGTGATATGGCCCCAGGCTATTTTTGGAGATGCATGAGGTGTCATACTGGTCAAACCACATATGTCCCACTGCCAGGCAGGCCATGGCAGATGCAATCAACAATGGGTGCAAATCTGCAGTCATATAATAAACAGCCCAATAAGATTACTGTTACCATCCTAGTGTTGTAGGTTGGCGGGTTATAAATATTGTAAGTAAATAGATAAATTACTCTTTCCTGGGATTAAACATTGCTTAATTCAATTATGAACCTATCTGGACTGATTTCTTGGTACTGTCCTCTGCCTGCCTGACCATTCTCTTGCTTGCTGCCTGGAACTGACCATTGCCTACCTGACCACTCTACTGTCTGCCACCTGGAACTGACCCTCACTAGCCTCGACTATGCACGGACTTATTCTGGTATTGAACTCTGCTTTGGCTGACCTTTCTTGGACTGATACTCTGGCTCTGACCCTTGCGCTTCACTCGGACAATGTACTTGGATAACAACCATGGTTTCCACGTGGCTAGACCTGCAGGCGCTGCCCATCTCATCCGGAGGACCTCCCTGAACTGTTGCCTTCCCAAGGTCTCCGGAGCTTCCGGTTCAGGTCTAGCTCATCCACTCTGCATCAGCCGCGCACCCTTGCTCGTGGTGGATACACCTCTCCGATACCTCTCCAGGAGACCATCTGAGGCCAACCTAAGTCCAGGCAGTCCGGGTACCCAAGGGCTCAACCTGCGGAAACCCTGGACTATTATTGGTGAAGCTCCAGCTAGCCTCTGTCTCCTTGTGTGCTCTGCCTCCTGGAGGCAGGCGCTCTATGGGTCTGACCAGAGCCCATACTAATCCTGCACCAGGCCAAGGCTCCACCTCCAGCTCAACAAACTCCAGCTCTAGGGCTGGCATTAACTTTGCTACATTAGCGAGTGTGCATTGGGCACTGCATTGGGAGTTCCTGCATTGTCAGTAATAGCTAATTGCCTCATCTACATGGCATTTACATGTCATGAGTGTTATGAGCTACGCACTTGTTTGGAAGCACATTTTGGATGTGCTAAACCCATTACTGTATTGGGAGTTATTCTAGCACAGGTCTAGCACACAGCTTAATGAGTGGTTGAACACACGTTTTGGATGTGCTAGAACGGTCCTCGAGTGCCACAAACAGGCCAGGTTTTCAGGACATCCACAATGAGCATGCATGAGAAAGATTTGCATCCAATGGAGGCAGTGCATGCAGATCTTTCTCATGCATATTCATTGTAGATATCCTGAAAACCTGGCCTGTTTGCGGCTCTTGAGGACTGGAGTTTACCATCCCTATTCTAGCACATCCAAAACGTGTGTTCAACCACTCATTAAGCTGTGTGCTAGACTGAGTGCACTATATTGAATCTGCCTACAAGTGTCCTACTGCTGGGACTTATGCCTTCCTATGACGGTGTAACTGCCTCCATTGAACTGCCACATTCTTGTGCACTCATTAGCAACAGCTAGCACTTTTTTGGCACTTAAATAATGGGAATGCGAGACTTGTACACCCATGACAGAGTCTAAGGAACAGATAAGGTACTGGTCCTGGCAAGACCTGCCAAAGTTGTTTATGCTCATATTAATGATGACTGTCTACTCTACATACCCTAAGTAATGTTGCAGGCCTTTTAATTGGATGCCATCATTTTATGCTCATAACATGTCCACTTTCATTACTGCAACTATTAAGAAGATCAATGCCAGCAGGAAACTGGTGTTGGGGAAATCGCCAACATCAGTGATTCCACATTGCGGCCAAAATTTTTTATTTGACTTGTGCTGTCCACTTGTGTGTCCTGCTGTTGGGGCTATTGAAAGAAGATCAATGATAAGTTTGATAACTTCTATAATAGCGTCTAGCACAAAATGTAGCTGAAGGGGAACTTTGCATTTTTGCCTGGAATTCACGTCCCAGCATGTAAGATGATAGCTCCACCCTGGCAGGAACACCTGGGTGCATGGCAGCGATTGCCAATCCCCTTTGCTGTAATGCCTCTGTTCATTTACATTTATCTATATTATAAATCTAGAAGGGAAATACCACTAGAGTAACTGAGGTGTGATCAAATATCAGTAAATTTTGGTATGTGCTAGCAATGTACTCCATCATTTTAGAGCCTCCTATGTTTGCTTATTCTCATGGATAAAATGTGAGCAATTATGTGGTTCACTCGATGTAGGAAGAACAAACACAATAAGGCAATAGTGTTGCCCAACATAAATGATGTGGTACAAGTGATTGGTGTGATCAGACCATAACAGGAGAAGTTTGGACACATCTCGCCACACAATATCAAGTTACGTGTAAACAAAATACCAATTGTTTTTCTAGTTTTTCAGTATATGCTTATGCTATAGTATGTCCGTGTCCGAAGGTAAACATAGAGTAAGACTTAAAGAACACTGGAGCAGTCTTCAGATGGCAAAAATACAAGCACCAATAATAGTGGCTCTCTGTCTACAGATTACAAAATCATAATAGTTTTGATCAGTTAACATGGACTGTGATAAAAGAAGTCCCAGAGGATATTCGAGGGGGCAATAGGGAGAATAAGTTGAATGAACAAGCGGGAACTGTTCTGGATATTTACATTATGCACGTCAGCACTAGATGGACACAATGAAGTGATTGGTTTGAAGCAGTGTGATGTAGATAAGTTGGTAGATATAGGCAGCGTGTTATTCCAGTAGTATATTTCAGATTTGATGACGTTATTATGCTGACTGCCTCTTCCATTTCAGAAACAAGAACCCTATAAAAAGAAGATTAGATTTCCCCTAAAGCAAAGGCACGGTCATGGTCTCAAAACGCTGATCAGTGTCAAGTAAACCATGATTTAATTAGATAAGTTTGTTTTTATATGCAGGGGGGACTAGGTGTTGTTTTTATTATGGATTTCCTATGTTCATCTAACCAAAGTGATATAAAACCAGAGAGGCATAATCTCGGCTGTGCAGACTGGATGAGCCAATTGGTTGTGTTACATTGTTACTATACTGTATTACTTCATCACCAAAAAGAAATATCTTTATCTATCCTTGATATCCACTTCATTTAGTACAAATAATTCTTTTTGTTCTCTGAGATTCAAGCCTTTATTTTTTTTTCTGTAGGAGGGCAGTAGTACAAATGCTTACAAAATCTTTCCTTTTTGTTCTGCAACCAAAGGTGCATAATGATTTAACATGATGCAGAAGATAATTTACCAAATGCATTTCTAAGTTGTGAAACAGCCTAACTCTAATGTGAATGGCTTTTCAGCAAAATCATGTGTGCAAACAATATGACAATGGAAATAATTAAGACCTGACACTTTCTTGCAAAAATAGGCTGCACAGTATTGTGCAATTTGAACAACAGCAAAATGCCAAATGGATTATATATTTCCCTGAAAATCTATTCTATGATAATAGCAAAGGATGAACAAATCTTCTGAATGTTTCTCTTTCAACACAAGATATAATATATAATATAATGTTTTTTTTTCCACTAAGGTACCATTTCAAATTCTTGCAGAATGAAAATAGAAGTAATTTTAAGAAATGTAGCTTGCGTATTCTGGAAGTCGGTTCCTGTAAGCAACTGTTGTTGCTACATAATAAGTCTTTTGTTTTATGGAAATGTCTGGCTTGTCTTCCTCCACACCTGAGCTTCCAGCCCTCTGCCCCAGATACTGCAATTTGGGACAAGACTTGCAGCCTTCATTCAGTTAGTGGGGGATTTTCCCTTGATGAGACCCAGGCACGAGAGTGACAGGGAGGGGGTTTAAACCTGCAGCTCCCTTCAGACCTCAGTGTGCGCAGATCCATGGATTCCACCAGCAGGCCTCACTCTTGTGCGACGACTGGAATTCCACTCATTGGGAGCCATGGATTTTGCCTTCCTACCATGCATAGCACCTATGGCGCACTGAGCAAAAACAGAGCCCAGGAATCCAACATAATTGTACCACATGGCATTGTACAGGATTGCCACTGGGCTGTCAGACCAGCCCTAGCATGAACGTTCTTTTGGTTTCTGATAAATCATGGCTTTATTCTATTCTATGCTTTTGTGACAAGCCCTTTGTAAATCAAATCAAATGATTTTTTTGTTTTTTAAGTTTTATCATTTCCTCCTGCTCCTTTGGTCTTCTTCCTTGAACAAACCCAGCTCTTACTGGGTCTCTGAAACGATGAGCATTCCTTTACACAAACTTGAGTTTTCTCCCCATTCCTGTCTAGTCCATCTAGTAGAATGACAATCCTCAGCTATGCTTCGGACATTCAGCTCCCTCCGGAGCAGAGTACGGGCGCATCCTCAACCTGGCCAGTAGATCCTGATGTAAGCCCTGTGGCTATAAAAGTTTCCTCCAAGGCATCCCCAGCAATATTTGTCTTGAAGATCCACAGACAGGACCAGAAACTGAATGTGTGTTTTCTGCATGGCAGCAGACAACTATTATAGTCATGAAGCCAATCCAACCTTGTTTTGTTGCTGCTGGATGATCCCATCACAGCCTCAAGGAGCCTCAACCAATGCAGAGGAGGAGGCTGAGGGGGCAGCTATTTACTGCCACAAGGAACCCAAAGCAGTGTGGTCTGAGGGGGAAGAAGAGAGGAGCTGATTACCTCTGTGAGGAGACAGAAGCCACATTGAGAGCACGGGAAGAATGTTGCCACCGGCATCTTCATTAGGCACTACTCCAATGATTGGAGGAGTTGAGCAAGGTGACAGCCCTGATGAGGAGCATTTCTGGCCACTGATATATGTGCTATGACTGACCTGCTGACCTGACAGTGGGAGAAAAACTGCGATGAGTAGTATGACCATGGGGTGGATGGGAGAAGGAAGGCATGAGAGAAGGAGTCATTGCAGGGACAACTCTAGTGGATGAGGGGTAAAGATTAATAGAAGGGGCAGATGGGGCTGCAGAAGGCAGAACACTCAAGAAGGGGCCATGGAGAAAGGGCAGGAGGAAAGAATGAGAACAGGAGGGAAAGCACTTAGGAAGTGGCTGGAGAAAGAGGAGGGCAAGAGGGATGGTATTCAGCATAGGGCCATTGATGAGGCCAACAGGGAGATAACAGAGGAAAGATCCACAAGGAGGAAGGGCATGAGCAAGAGGTCCATGGAAGGGGGTCAAGTGGGAATAAGCAGAACAGGAGGGAAGAGAGCATGAGAAGGGGAGGAGGAAGAAGGCAGAAGATATGGCCACTAATTAGGGGAAGCAGGTCAGGAGGGAAAACACTCAGGAAGGAGTCAAGAAGGAGAGCAGGAGGGAGAGAACTAGGAAAGGTGCCACAAGACTCATAAACACAATCCTTTTCATGAGCCCGACCCTACTCCTATTCCCCCATCCTTCTCATGAGCCCTCTATTCCCCCTCACCTTCTTTTCCTTACTCCTCCGCCTCCTTCTCCCAACCCTTAAGCCCCCTTCCCCTCCCTTCACCCTTACTAGATCCCCTACCAACTTCCTCTCTCCTTATAATCTCCTCCAAGTACTCTCTGTACTTTATCAATTCTTGTACATTATCTATATTCGTATTAACTATAATTATCTTGTACGCTATTTATAATTGTATTTAACCATGTTTTATGTTAACATATTTGTACAGCCTACCCGTCTTCTCCCTCCCACTTTAATCCCACCCCCTCCTCCCCTCTCCTTCCCTGCTCTCCCCCTCCCCAGTTTATCATATCAAGTTCATTGTAAAGCCCTGTTGGCTAATTATTGTTCTATGGAAACCGATGTGATGTTTTCTTAACTAATGTCGGTATACAAAAACCTTCAAATAAATAAAATAAATAAATAAGGTGGGACAGGAAGGAAGACATTCAAAGAGGAGGGTCAAAAGAAGAGAGGAGGGAGACCTGACCACCAAGAATCATGAGGAAGACGAGGATAGACAACTATCCTGGATCAAGATGGGGGGGAGAGGAAGACAACTGTTAGGAATAATTTTGAAATCCCTTCATATAAGGTCTGCAGCTACTAAACTAACTACACAATGCCACTGGGCCCAGAATTTTCATGGGAAACTCAAGGAGATTCCCTTTGAAAATGTGATTGCAGGCCTGTCAGTACAAAGTACAAAGTTGATTGCTGGGGAAGTGGCACCGGAGGAGGGGGTGGTGGTGACAGAGGGGGGGGGGGGGGGCAGTGCAGCAATCTTCTGCATAGAGCGGGGAATTGCTAGTGCCGGCCCTGACAAAGCACCATCATTAGTTTAAAAACCTCTAATGGATCACTGTGGTGTCTTTTTTTAAATTTCCTTTTCTTAAATAAATTTTGGCTTTTTAGTGTGGAAAAACTGCACCGTCCTTGAAAGTGTCACAGCCTGGGAAATCACAAAAGTTTTAGAGGAACTTAAAGTGCAGAAAAATACTTAGCTTGCCATCCTTTCTCCCAGAGATTTAACTTTCAGTGCTGTCAGTGTTTCGCCTATTATGGGCTGTGTCAGGGAGAGGAGAGCAGGTGACACTTCATTGCTTAATTAAAACAAAAAACCATGACTTATGTAATGAAATCTAAATTCACTTAATTGATTATAAATAGCACCACTTACCAAGCTTTGTGCAGTTTTTAACCCCAAAACTTCCAAGTATGTGATGTCTACCTAGTTCAAAAAAATACATGGCTGATGTGCTTCCTTCCAGCTTTTTAAATAGCTTGATTAACAAATCAAAAAAGCAGTCCAATTGAATGCACAAAATGCGACAAATGAGGTTTGTAGCAAATGAAATGTATTGAAAATAGCCTACAATGAAAATACACACAACGTTTTGGGCAATTTTCTATTTGTATATTTAAAGAAAAAAAAGAGACTTTCAGCATGACCACGTCTTAGCTTGGTATCATTGTTGAGGCCTAGGCCTGGCACCAGGGCTGGATACCATTACCAAGGCCTAGGCCTAAGGTTAGGCCTGAGGCTGTGGCCCAGAACAAGATTAATTCTCATTGCCTAGACCCAGGCCTTACGCCATGGCCTAGACCCCACTGTGTTCTGTCTTCTTTCTTCAGCAAAAAATGACATCATCCACTTGAAGGATATGCTGCAGTGACGCCACAGTGGTGCCTCCTCCCCTGTGGCACCATTTTGATGTACAGCTGGTGAATTTTACAACATATATCAAAATGGCACTGGCTGCTTGGGAGGAAGGCACTGCCGTGGCATCACTGTGGCACGTCTTTCATCTACTGGCATCATTTATTTGTCAACAAATGAAGAAGGAAGATGATGGAAGGCTTGGACTTGGGCCTGGGCCTAGGCCCAACAAAGAACTGATGGGCTCTGGCGTCAGGCCTGTGTGTTGGTGATAGGACCAAGCCTTGTGCTGAGCCCTTCTCAGGCCATTTTTTCTTTTACAGTGAAGTTAGTAGGGTCTATAGATTCTTCCCCCCATTGACTTCAATATAAAATGGAAAAGCAAATAAAACAAACAATTTTTTTTTCATTTGAATGAACCCGTCAAATGACTTTGACATATGAAATGAATGAACAAATTGAAACAAATATTTTGACTCTGCACCCCTCTATGCCTATCCAAGCTCCTGGTGAGATATGTAATCTGGAGACTGCACTTTCTAAAGGATATAAACAGGAGGGAGTCAGTCCAGAAAGTGGCTATTAAAAAGGTCAGAGAGCTTCAATTTAAATCATAGGGGGGGAAGACTTGAAGAGAAAAGGCGAGAGAGGGGTGTAATGATAAAGACGTTTAAATACCTCAGAGATATCAATGCACAGAAGGTGAGTCTCTTTCAAGGGAAAGGAGACACTGGAATAGGGGTCCTGGGAGATAAGTGAGAGGAGTAATGAAAGGAAGCATTTTGTTACAGAAAGGGTGGTGGAGGCAAGAACCTTATCTGCGTTCAAGAAGCATGGGACAAGCACAGGGGATCTCTGAAGGAGTGGTAGAGAGAACAGAGCAGTTCCATCAATAGGCAAGAACAAGAGAAGGCTTCCACAAAATTCAAATACTCAAACACCTAAAACCGCTGCTCCACCCCCAGGAGCAGGATTTCAGAACCGTTCTTCAAGCCCTCATCTTCTCCAGTTTGGACTACTGCAACTCCCTTCTAATAGGCCTTCCTAAATCAACCTTAAGACCACTGCAGTTACTCCAAAATGCAGCTGCCAGAATTCTGACTGGTAAAAGAAAATCCGACCACATATCCCCAGTACTCTACAACTTACAATGGCTACTGATTGAAAAAAGAATAGAGTACAAAATCCTCACAATCCTACATAAGACAATTCATAAAGCAGACTACACTGCCCTGGACAATATTATACATTTACATAATCATCACGTACAACAAGGTCAACATATAAAATTCAGCTGGATGTTCCTTCACTACCACAAGCCAAACTTTCCTCCACAAGAAATAGAGCCATCTCCATCGTCGGCCCAAAATTATGGAACTCATTACCTCATCACCTCAATTCGCAAGAAAGCTTTAAATCTTTTAAAAAAGATCTTAAAGCTTGGCTACTCACACAGTCTTGCAATGGCTGTTCACCCAATGACAGCAGAGAATAAATCTTTGATCACATCTACTGCGCGATCCATTTTATGCTAGCAATCCCCCTTCTACGACGACCGCCCCGACTCACAGAAACCTTTCTCGTTTTGTTACGGTATCAACCGTCCCCCTACAAGATTTGTATACAGTCATTTATCTAATGTATATTGTATTCATTGACTATTATTAAGTTATAGTTCTGATTCAATTTCTATTATACTGTTATGGATTTAAATGTAACTGGTTTGTTATAATGTAAACCGGAGTGAAGGCAATGTCTGCTATACCTCGGTATATAAACAAATGCTAAATAAATAAATAAATAAATAAATAAATAGATAGGCAGACCAGATAGACCATATGGTCTATTTCTGCCATCGTATTTCTATGCTTTTGCTTCTAATTCCTGAGTTCATGCCGGTAATGTGCATTGCTAAGGCTGAAGAGTAAACGTCTTACCGACTGCATGAACCCACATTCCTGGCCACCCCTTCACCAATCCACAATCTCTACAGGGGCAGCTGGCCCTGTATGGTGTTCCCCCTGGCACAATAACCCAATTCCCAAAGCAAATCTCCCCACTCTGGTTTCCCCACTCCTCCATCTCACTTTATCCACTAGAAATCCTGTCTTGAATCGGGCAGGAAAGATTTGTCGTCACACTCCCATCCTACCGGTGCTATAATAGGAATAATGAATGACCCAGGGTTCCCCTTTGCATCTCATGTGCATGGCAGAGGGGAGCTTCAGCTTGGCTGACGCTATGTTGAATTACGGCGCTGGTGGGGCTGGAGAGACGCTGAATCACTTTTGCCTGATGTGGGAATATAGCGGGAATGGGGGGAGGCAGCAAGGAGTATGGATTTCTTTGGTATTCGGTAGCAAATGAGGCTTGGAGCTGGGAGGCAGTGGGGGAGGTGATGTGCTGGAACTGGAGAGAACTGCAGTGAGTGAGTGAGTGAGTGTGTGAGTGAGTGTGTGTGTGAGTGAGTGAGTGTGTGAGTGGGGAGGACATCAGCAGTCAGTTCTAGCTCCTCCTTTAGGGATCTTGGGAGGGGAAGGCCTTGTTCTAACTGCACAGATAAGGTGGCTTTACTAAACAAAAGAAATCTGGGAGTGAAGAATGCAGAAGGAATAACATTCACAGATGGCGGGTTTTATTTTAGGCCAGGGGATATTAAATTGATGAGACAACTGAGGTGGAAATGTAAGAAATCCAGTGGTTTGGTTTTTTTTCCCCCAGCTATTTATTCTGGCATTAAGAGTAAGAAGTGAAAATTGGCCCTACTTTGACATCCTTTTCTTCTGGAGCGGCGTCGAACTGCTGCGTTTGAGAGAAGATGATTTGAGAAATGCTACATGAAGAGATCGTACGTGTGATAAGACGGGGTATCCTAAAATGCCCGCAGGTGTGCTTTCCACACCTCCCCTGCCCCCACTCCCACACGCAGGTTCCAGCCGAGTCCCTCTCCCACCCTCGGCTCCTTTTAATCAAGCCCCTTCTTCTTCCTAGCCCCCCCCCCCCCCCCAGGTCTTTTTGATTTTTTTGACCTTTCATTGTATGGAAGCCAAAGCCCAAGTATGTTTACTGTATATTCTCTGCCTCTTTTTAGTGTCATCATCTATTTCGTTATGAACGCATGCACATCCTTACGCGATTATTTCAACAGAGGAGAGAAGCAACCCTGCAGGCCCCGAAAAGGGATAACGAGGCTGAGGGTGGGGGAAATAAGGACGGTCTGGGGTCCTTCACGTTCTCTCTATTTCACCAAACTTACCCACTCGCACTTCCTCTGCCCCAGCTTTATGTAACAGTGGTTATATTTCTGGGACCTGTTAGATTCTTGTAACCAAAATTAATTCACATCAGTTGGAAATGAAGGCACCCCGCAAGCGACCTGCTGAATTCCTAACTGTTCATGATATGCGCCGACAGGCCCAAGCCGTCTGCCGAAAATCAGTGCCCAGGCGCTGAACGCGCAGATTAAAATGTGTTTTTTGACCCCCCGAGGTGGCAGGCGAACGCAGCGGGAGTTAAAGGAAGGGCGCCGACCGGTCCACGTGCATTCAGCACAGGCGGAGCGCGGCTTTTAATGCTCAGGCGCTGCCCCTTTAAGGGCGGGGGGGGAGGCGGGCAGGAGAAGGCTGAGGGCTCTTACTGCGTCCTGCTTCCTCGCCATTTCAGACCAGGCGAGACATTGAAGGAGATAACGTATGAGGGGAAATACAATCTCCCCCTCCCCCTCCTCCTCCCCCCCCCCCCCCAAAACCAAAAGAAGGACAAGTCATTTTATGAGTTAGAGAGGAGAGGACCTGCTTGCATTTTTTTCAAGTCTACCTGAACTAAGAGATAAACAACAGCGCCTAGCCCGGGGCGGAAAGCTTAGCAGAGAAAGGGGAGGGGAGGGGGTCACTGGTGGGGGAGGGGAGGACGAAAGCTCAAGTATAGTCTCACTGAAGCCGCCGGGCCACTGGGACAGATGCTGGAAGGCTGGGTAACCGAGCCCTGTGGCTTCCTATTCAGTGTCTCTGCCTGCAGCCTTCTTTCCAACTTTATTAACCAGAGGTTTCTGCTTCTTCCCAAACTCTCCAGGTGACATCTCCAAGGCCTCTCCCTCTTGCCACTTCTAACACGGGTGCTGGAAACTTTAGTCCACCTCTGACCTAGATTTCCAGCGCTAGGAAAATGTCAGCTAAGCCAGGAGACCCCTCTGCATGGGGGAAAACTACTTATTTAATAGAGATGTGAATCGTGTGATCGATCGTCTTAACGATTCGCGGCAAAATGGCGCCGGCCGTAGACAACACGATTCGCATGCAGGAAGTCGTTCCGGACCCCCGCTGGACTTTTGGCAAGTCTTGTGGGGGTCAGGAGGCCCCCCAAGCTGGCCAAAAGTCCCTGGGGGTCCAGCGGGGGTCCTGGAGCGATCTCCTGCCGCAAATCGTTTTTCGTACGGAAAAACCAAAGGTAGCGCCGGCGCCATTTCTACAAGCACCGGAGGTCCGAGAGTGGAAGATCACAGCGGGACCCTTCCTCTGGACCCCAGGTAATTTAAGGCATTTTGGGGGGGTTCGGGAGGGTGGGGGATTTATTTTAAAGGGTCGGGGTGGGTTTTAGGGTTTTTTTAGTGTGCCGGTTTTTTCGCCCTCCCCCTTCCCCCGATTTACGATTTTTTTGACGATAAATCGGGGGAATTGTTATTGTATCGCGGCTCTAACGATTTTTGACGATTTAAAATATATCGGACGATATTTTAAATCATCAAAAAACGATTCACATCCCTATTATTTAATGCTCTCATTTGCATTGCATTTCTGCACAAGGGCGCTAAGCTGACTGAAGATTTTTAAACGCACATTTTGTGCGTGTAAACCTTCATCCTGCATCGGCAGCAGGGTTTATGCTCACAAATTGTGCGTTCGCGTGCAGGTGAAATCATGCGTAAGGCTGAATGCATCTTTCTGCATTGGCCTGTGAGCTTGTAATGTAACAATTACCCCAGAGGAGGTCTCAGGAGAATGCACAGAAAACATTCAGTGCAAATCTGACATGACACTTAACATGCAATTTAGAATTGCAGCTGATTGAATGTGTACTTTGCTATATAAAAAGATAAGGCACAATTTGCCAAACTGTGATTTTTATAATCACAGTCCTTTGAAAATAAATACAGAAACTCATTCTGAGGTTGTGCAAAGGGGGAGCAATTCTCAGGGGAAAAAAATCACAGCGATAGTTAACAGGGAAATGCACAGATGTTTGCACATCTCAAAGCTAACACAATAGCGGCACAGCTTTTCTTTCTTGTTTTAGCATAAACCAAATCCAAGTAATGCAGTGAGAGAGAGAATGCATGCAGTTGATAATATTGCATCCTTGCATTCTGTGACCTTAAAACCACAGGCTCCTGTTTACTGACAGCAAAGAACTTGTGCAGGGCAATTTTGAATTCCTGTTCTGTTTGGCTTCATTTCCATTCTTAGAATGAGTGAATCACCCCCCCCCCCCTCTCACACACACACAAAAAACAACTTTAAGCTGTTTCTTAAAACCATATGATTAAGGGAAAGCAACAGAGCTAAATTAACATTCTGCCCTAGATGCCAACATATCTAGACAGAGCCATGCCTCTAGGGTAAGGAAGCATATTGCACTGCATTTTTATTTACAGTTAGGGCTTTATGACAAATACAATGGCATGTCACACTAGTGCCAGTAAAGCAAATCATATAAATGAATGTGTTTTTTCTGGTGGAGAAAACTACACAGAATATCCCAAGCCCTTAAACTCCGAACTCTGAGATGAAGGAGTCTCCCTAACATGCTCAGCATGTCAGCTTCCAGACCCAGTCCCTCCTTCCCCCTGCAGCCCTGGGTATAGTCCTTGCCTAATAGCTGGGGAGAGAGAGAAGGAGAATGCAGTTGACTCCTGCTGGATAACATCCCGAAGCCCAGAAAATCAGCAGCACCAACAATAGCAGGAACACCCTAAGAGAGCATGAGGGGGACAATGCAGCACCAACTATGCAACAAGAAAGAGACAAAGCAGCTCACAGGAAGTGGCACTGAAAGAGGAGCAAGGGACACTCAGAACAGTGGCATGAAGAACCCAAGGCACAAAATGTGGCAAAGGGCACCAACAACAGTGACGTGAACAGCCCCAAGACAACAGAAGAGGAGCAAAAACAGTGCAAGTGCATGCATGCCACAAGGTACCGTGAGAGTAGCGTGCGGGTGATCTGGCTGAGACACCTGGCACCCCATTGATCACTACACTAGATTTGGCTGATCTGGCTGGCTCCATGCTCCTCCTAGAGCTGTGTACTCAATCAAAAAAGATTTAGGGATGGAGGCAAATACTTTGCAAGGCACCAAGAAAGTGACAAAGGATTAGTAGCACTGGCATTGAAACCCCAAAGCAGAGGTGTACAGCAAAGCAGGAGAAGGAGTGGCATCAAAACCTGAAGGCGCGGAACATGGAAGGATGCAGCAAGCAAGAGGATTGAAGACTCCAGAGGTCCATGAGGGGTGCAGCAAGTGCCTGAAACGTTGGAGCAGCTTGGTAATAGTATCAGCATTTACAGCCCTAACCTCGCCATGTCCTGCCAGATAACAAGAACCAAAACGTACAGGGGAACAATCATTTTATGTATTTTATTCCTTTTATTTGATGACCTGCTTTTTACCATCTCCTTAAAGCCTGGCCCATTGAAACAGTACCCTTTGTTATTACTTAAAAATAACAATAAAGGATAAAATAACTGTAGCAAACATAATTAACAGAATTTAACCTGTAAATAAAATAAAAATGTATTCACCCCACTCCTTTTATTCAACAACAACAAAGGTTTTAAAATAAAATATAACACCAGCCAAACACTGGATGTTAGTTCCTATCACAGGATGTAAATGCAAGTATCTACTAGCATCACAAGGTCTTGAATGTCTAGATAACAGCAAAATTATCCCGTTGATGTCCATGTTCAACCCAAAATTTGCATTGATTCTAATCTTTAAATCTAATATTTTTCCAGGGAGAAAAAGGTTTTTTTTTCCATGTTTCCCCCACGTTGTCTCCTCCAGACCTGGTCCAAGGTAAAATAGAATAAATCTTCAAAAAAATGTGGATATGAATAAAATGTTGTATTATGGGAACCTTGCTCTGGCATTCCATTAATCTAATTTCTAACTAATGCTAGGTTATTTCCACATATCACAAGTCACAAGGACACTGTTGCGTCCGTCAGTCGCAGATGGCTGCGACCACTCTACCTCACCTCTCTCTTACCCTTTTCCTCCTCCCTTGGAAGGATGGCTGCCTCCACTGCTGTTTGCCAAAACCCTCGGCGTCTCTGAGCTAGCATGGGCGTCCTCGTCCGCCATGCTTCTTCCTGAGGCCTCCTAGGGCACACGCACGTATGCTGCCTACATTTTTGAATACGTCATGGCGAAAACCTCGGAGGCAGCCCCACCGCATGATGTCAGTACCTCCGGGTATTTAAATCTCCGCTCCGCTCCAATTCAATGAGTTAGCAAGGACTTCGGTTTTGCTACTCTGACCGCTTCTAAGCTGCTCGCTTGGATTCCTCACTACCCTCCGGGGTATCTCACTCCTACGGAAGCTCTGGGTACACGCTCCACAGGGGCCTCTCGCTCCTACTCACCCTTCGGGGTTAAACTGCCTAACTTTAAGGACACCCGCTCCTCGGGGGTCCTGTCTGCTTTCTTTCAGGAACCCTCGGCACTCCTAGGTACTCGCTCCTCGAGGGCCTATTCTGCTCAGGGTATCCTGCATCTCAGAACTGTTTTGGTTATGAGGTGTTGGAGTGGATTCTTGGGTACTGCGGTGATGGCCACTCCCACGGGGAGGATCCCCATGAGGAACCACAGTACTAGGATATACTCTATACACACAGACACAGAGAAGTAGTATTTATTGTACAGCTTGATGGTACTGCCCGGGGCAGGCAGCAGTGAAGGTAGTCCAGTGAAGAAGTCCAGGGGTCTTCAGCAGAGGAGACCAGTCTCACACTCAAGTTGGTGATAGGCAGCGCGGCGTAGCAGGGACAGGTCCCAGATGTAAACCCTGAGCTCTGAAGCTAAAGGTGAGACAGACTGAAAGGTAGTACTCACTGAAGCAGAAAGCTGTATTGTAGAAGGTCCTGGCAGGCAGAAGTTGTTCAGTGGCAGGCACCAGATTAGGGAAAGTAGGCCCTCGAGGAGCGAGTACCTGGTATCCCAAGATAGGTACCTGAAATAGAGCAGAAGGACCCCCGAGGAGTGGGTACCCAGGTTAGTGAAGAATTACCCCGAAGGGCAAAGAGAGCTTCCTGCTTCAGCTGGGAAGTGGCAGAGCAGCTTAGACTGGAGGCAATCCAATCCTTGCTAACTCAGATTGTTAGCAAACGAAGGGAAGGCTAAATACCAGGATGTGATGATGTCACTCGGAGGGGACACCCCCGAGGTTCCTGCCATGACGTAGATATAGACGTGGGAGGCCCTCAGGAAAATCATGGCGAACACCGTCGCCATTGCCGATCCAGGGATGCCGGAGAGAGCAGCATGAAGACGTGTCAGCAGCCATCTTCCCAAGGCTTGAGGAGAGAGAAGGAAGAAAGGTGAGGCACTGATGTCGAAGGCATCTGAGACCGACGGACGCAACAGGACCACGGGTCCCTCTCTTTTCAACTACCGAAGGAAGTTATCAGCACTGCTACTCTGTGAGTATCACTACGCTCCAGCTGTCCCCATTCCACCCTTCAGGTTCACAGCCTATTCCACGTTGCGGAACACTACTGGACCTTTGCTACATCTGGGTGAGACCATCTACTACAGAGTCTGTCTGAGCTTACTGTGTTATCACTGGACTACAGCACTGTCCGTTCCTTGGGCAAAATTCAACTCATCAATAGCAGTATAATAAAGCCTTCTCTCCTGCTTACTAAGAGTCTAGCCAATCACTGTGGTTCCCCACAGGGCCCCTCCCCATGGGAGGAGTCATCACCACTTCGACCAAGAGTCCACAATATGCCACAAACAGACACTGCATAATGTAGTTAAACTATAAATGTTAATCGAACTGGTAAATATGATGTAACTGTTGGTTCTTAATTTTTTTTTTTTTTTTTTTGTATTCATTGATTATGAAACCGCTCTTCTTTCTTC
This sequence comes from Rhinatrema bivittatum, assembly GCF_901001135.1. Lineage (NCBI taxonomy): Eukaryota > Metazoa > Chordata > Amphibia > Gymnophiona > Rhinatrematidae > Rhinatrema > Rhinatrema bivittatum. The sequence goes on along the minus strand of NC_042615.1, from coordinate 32,944,177 downwards.
TTGCTCTCTCCTTTTTATCTTTTAATAATAAGGGGTTAGAAGTGTATTTTCAATTGTAATGATTACTTCTATATTTTCTTTTTTGTATAACCCACTTTTTTCAAATCAAGGTATTTCTTGAAATAGTTTTTGAAAGTGTATAAAAAAAACCAAGAAAACTGTAAATGTTCAGGTGCAAGCTGATAGATGGATAATTCTATTCATTTTAAGGTAAGTTTTAAAAGCCCTACGCATGCCAAAGCAGGGAGATACACGCGGAAGTCGGGCCGCAGCCCCGTGCAGATTTTAAAAAGCGTGCGAGTATGTGCACATCTCCCTATATGCACTCACAAAATAGTTTGCAAAAAAGGGGCGGGGCATGGGCATTCCTAGATTTCTCAAAGAAATCTGCAAGCAAGTATTTACATGGACAAGTGCGCGCCAGGGTCCCCTACAGTGTAACTTTACTTGTTTTTTTATTTATTTATTTAAAGTATTTTATATACTGTTTTTTATACAAATGTAATCAAAACGGTTTACATCAGAAACATAAATAATAATCACACACATAAATAGGTAAAAAATAGAAATACAATTCATAGAAAGTAAAGAAGTACAGAGAAATAAAAAATTTAAATTAAAAATAAAAGTAAAAATATAATAAAAATCTGGAGGCAGGGCAAATATTATGAATGGAGTGTAAGTCCTGAAACAACAAAAAAAAAAAAAACTAAAGAGGCTAGCAGGGTTTTAAGGGTTAGGGTTGGGGTTAACAGAGTAAAAGGTAGGCTAATTGACTAGGAGGGTTAGGTAGTCCTATCCTTTAACTGGAGAAACTGGCAATTGCATCGGCGTGCGTATGTACCAAAATCCATCCCCCCACTTATGCGGTAGAGGCATTTGCACAGACATGTGCACACCCATATAAAATTGTGCGCGCATGTATATGCGTGTATGCTATAAAATGGCAGCATCCATTAGCGTGAGCCAGCATACGCATGTACATGTGTGAGCGTGCGACTTTTTAAAAGTTACCATCCCCACCTGTATGTGGACATAACAGTAGATCTCTGTTCCAAAATTGTTTGTTTGTGGGTATCTCACGCTTACGGAAGCTCTGGGTACACGCTCCTCAGGGGCCTCTCGCTCCTACTCACCCTTCGGGGTTAAACTGCCTAACCATAAGGACACTCACTCCTCGGGGGTCCTGTCTGCTTTCTTTCAGGAACCCTCGGTGCTCCTAGGTACTCGCTCCTCAAGGGCCTATTCTGCTCAGGGTGGAGATGGTCCAGCTGTGGAGATTTTAGGTCGAAAGAAACAGTCATGTCCCACACATTTTGACCCCCTGGAAAAAGATGCAAGAAGGAGTTCTTTGAACGCATCATGCATGCCCAATACCTTCTATCTTTTGATGATTTTCAACATATTTAAATGGTCATTGAAGTATGGGCAAGTTTGTCACTTCTTGTCCTTACTTTCTGGTGTCATCAGAATGGGACCACACTCAGATTTCTCCTGACCGTTTGAGATGCTAATGGCAGTAAAAATGTAACGGTGGGTCATGTATATTACAATGCAATTCCAATCCAGGGTAGGTGAAAAAAAGCTTTGTAAATTCTGCTTATGAGATATGTGGGTCTCTGAACCACATTTTTACATTTTACTTAGGATTTGAATATATTTTTTATTATCCAAACTTAAGGGGTCATTTACTAACTTGCAATATTTTGTCGCAGGAGGGCCAAAGATCATGGAGAGGGTGTTCCTATGATATTTTGCCCCTCCCTGACAAAATATTGCTGCAGTCTTGCTGTGCTATTTCTTATCACTGGAGAAATGCGTAACAAAAATTGTGCAGCGAAAAAGGGTCTACAAGTGTGATGGCGACCCACTTCACCTTGGCCAGCCATCGTGTTAAAAGATGTTAGGCCCAAAATACCCCCCTCTAAAAACAGAAATGTCCTCCGGCGATCTTGGTAGACCCTTGACCAACCCAGGACTGCTTGTTGAGGAGGCCCTGTAATAATTTTTTTTTTAAAGTGTTAGAAATCATGCAGTGATGCCCTACCACCTACCCAAACCCCTCCCCTTAGTATGAACCCCAATCAAAGACCCCCCACTATAGTATGCTTCTCTGGTTTCCCCCAAGCCCTTCCTCTCCCTGGACCCCTACTTTTCCAAAAAAATAAGTTCCTGGTGGTCTAGGGTAGGCCTCTCTCCCCCTCCCTTGCCTCAAAATAATTCCCTGGTGGTCATAGGGCCCCCTCCCACACCATTGGACCTCCAGTCCTTTCATATCTTAAAATGAATTACTGGTGGTGCAGTGGGGCCTAGAGCACCCCTAGCTCCTGGACTGGTTAACATGATTTTTCAAAATGGTACCAACCAGCTTTTGCCCATATTACATTGTAGGGGCAAAGATCGGTCTGCACCATTTTAAAAAATGGTGTTGACAAGACCCAGAGTTAGAAGGCACTCTGTGCCCCCACTGTATCACCAATGATTCATTTTAAGATATGGGGTGGGTGGAGGTGGTGTCCCGGAGCGCGCCTAGACCACCAGGGAATTATTTTATGGCAAGGGAGGAGAGGGGGAGGGGTCCTATCCTAGACCACCAGGTACTTATATTTTTCTAGAATGGGGAGGTCGGGTGGAGGGCAGTTTGAGGGGGAACCAGAAGGGCATACTGTAGTAGGAGGCATCTTTGGTTGGGACAGCAGAGAATTTATGTTAAGGAGAGGGTTTTGGGTAGGGATGGGGCATCACCGTGTGATTTCTAATTTATTTATTTTTTTTAGTTTTTTTATCATGTGGCTGCATCAACAGGTGGAGTAATCAGGAGTCTACCAAGAACCCCGGGGAACATTCGTGTATTGTAGGGGGGCATTATTATTTGTTGGTATATCTCTTTAGCAGGCTTCCTGAGGACATCAAGATGCACATTAGTATCCCAATATCTCTGGGAACAAATGATTACACCACTCTTAAATGCAATAAAATATCATGGCTGAATTCTTTCTAAATCAGCAGCATTGTTTTATTTGCATTGAATTGCTTATGTATTAGCTGCTTTGCATGTATTAGGAAATTTTATGCACGTGCATGTTTGCAAAACAGCTAATTTCCACAGGGGAGGAAATGTATGAAAAAATCATGCAATATCGTGCAATATTATGCGATATAGCTTTGATATGGCGATATCATGCAATTAACCACTTAACCCTGATTAATGCAGGTTATAGCATTATATGGCATAGTAAATGTACCCCTTAAATGTCAGTTTTCTAAGACATTAGACAGATAACTCACAGCTAACTTACCCCCTCATTTATCAAAATGTGCTAAGGTATTTTCGCATGCGTTAATGGGCTTATCGCATGCAAAAAGCCCCGTTAACACATGCGATAAGCCCTTAATGCATGTGAAATGCCTTTAAAGCATGCAATAGCACCATATTGTATGGTGTGATGCAGGAAGAGAGTCCATCAAGCTAGGTTGAGAGAACATTGTACAAATCTTATCTTTGGGTGAGTTTCCTCACTCCGAAGGTCATCAAATCTTCACAAGAGAGCACTGTTCTGTTCATATGTCTCACTTTGAATGTCAAAGTGGCCCCTAACCCTGTACACTAATACCTAAACCTCACCTTGAGTTCCTAGGTGGGCCTCCCATAGGGATATAAATAGCTATCTAGAGAGCAGACTTTATTTATTTATTTATTTATTTATTTATTTATTTATTTATTTATTTATTTATTTATTTAACATTTTTTATATACCGAGGTCCTGGTAACAATGTTACCAATCACTTCGGTTTACATATAACATTATGACTAAACATATGAGTCTTACATAGAACATTATGTCTAGGTGTACTTTGAATATTGACCTCTTAGTGATCATGTAAAGATGCTGCTGACACTTTCTTTCCCGTCTCTTATGGCACACATGATTTAACTATTAGAGCAGCACTGGGTCCTACTTCAAAATCAGCTCATGAACAAAATAATCTCTCTATTCATAACTTTTAAAAGTAGAAATAGTTTCTATCTCAGGGAAAAATCATTCACATATCACTTCAAGAATATCATAAGCAATCTGTTTCCCTAGTGGTGCTTTAGAGTTTTCAGGGGCCACTTCAAGACACCACAAGATTCCCATTTGAATATTAGCAAGTATAGACCCCAGGCTGATTTAAGCTGTTCAGTTTGACCTTTGAATATGTACTTTGGCTGCCAACAAATGTAAATTCTGAATGAATGCATTACACAGCAGGAGACAATAAAACTGACAAAAGATCCAGATTGATGCCAAGAAATGTAAAATATATTCTGGCCATTTTTTTAAGTTAGTCTGCATAGATTTGCATATATCTAGGGACAATGTGCTAATAAATTCCTTGATAGAGTTGGCTTGGAGGATGACTGACTGATAGTGAAAGTTAATATCTTGGACATGCTTAGTTAACATAAATATATATCATATATATAATGCGCTTAGCCTATAGTTGTTTCTGTCTGTTGGGGACTGGTTGGATGCGCATGTGTATGTCAGCTCACATTTGGCCCCTGCCGGCTGTTGAGGAGTGTATATGCACATGGCTTGGATCTTATACATATACTTGCTGAGATACACACATACCATAAAGTATATGTGTATTAGGGATGTGCAGAGCAAAATTTTATGTTCATATTTTTTATGTCCGAAAGGGGGTCCCACTTGCGGCCAATATGGACATAAAAAAAATCCAATGAGTTGGGTATATGTACATATGTGCAAAAAAAAAATTTAAACCCCCTCACCCTCCTTAATCCCCCCCCCAGACTTACCACAACTCCCTGGTGATCGAGCGAGGAGTGAGGACGTCATTTCTGCAATCCTTGGCGAGAAGCATGTGATGTCGGTGGCACGTCGAGTGACGCGGCGTCACGTGATTCCCGGCGAGTTCGCGCCGGACGGCTTGTTCGGCCCAAAAAGAACTTTTGGCCAGCTTGGGGGGGCCTCCTGACCCCCTCAAGCTGGCCAAAAGTTCTTTGCCGCCGACGTCACATGCTTCTCGCCAAGGATTGCAGAAATGGCGTCCTCACTCCTCGCTCAATCACCAGGGAGTTGTGGTAAGTCTGGGGGGGGGATTAAGGAGGGTGAGGGGGTTTAAATTTTTATTTTGGCTCAACAATCGCGATTTCCCACATATCGAACATATCTATGTTCGATATGTGGGAAATCCGATCGTTTATGTCGAATCAATTTTTTAAGTAAAAAAAAAATATGAGTTGCGTTTTACTAATGCGGTCAATCCGAATGCACACCCCTAATGTGTATATCTTCTGAGTTATATGAGCACGTGTACATGCACAATGTTTGAGTTATGTGAGTACATGCATGTGCATAAGTATCTAGTTATACACATAAGCTTTGATGCAAGACTAGTGGACAGAGGGATGGGTGCATATGGAGCAGAGCAAAAGGAGATTGGCTGAATGGGGGATCATTGGGTGGAACAAAGAGAGAGGCTGAGGGATGAGAGGGGGATCATCTAGGGGGAGACTGATTTAAAGCAAAGGGCACAGGAATAAACTAGTTTTCAGCTTCTTAAGGCCAAAGGAAACAGGAATAAACTGGTTATAAATAAATACTAAAAAAATATTTTACCTATACCTTTAAAACTATTTAATAGATTTGTAAGGCAAGACTTCTCTTTGCTAAAACCATATTGGCTCTTTCCTTTAAAGCCATGTCATAAGAATATAAGATTTTCCATTCTGGGTCAGAGTAAAGGTCCATCAAGCCCAGTATACTTTTTCTAGCAGTGGCCAATCCTGGTCACAAGTACCTGGCAGGATCCAAATAGGATACTAGATGGCATGCTGTTTATTCCAAGGATAAGCAGTGGATTTCCCTAAGACCACCTTAATAATGGTTTAAGGATTTATCTTCCAGGAACTTATCCAAACCTTTTTTAAACCCAGTTACACTAATAGCCTTTTCCATGTCCAATCAATGAAATAATTTTTGAGAAGTCTTTGATGGAAAACTGCAGCAGAGGTGAAGGAAAAGCTGGATTGCAAGATAACAGCCGGATGTAGATTACCAACGCTAGCAGAATCCTCAACTCGACCCACTTTCATTCGAACTGAAGAACTGGTACCCGATTCTGGAAGCGGAAGTGGAGAAACAATCTCAGGATGAGGAAGAACCTAAGCTCATGTGCTCCAAAGCTCCAAGATCAGCAACTTCTGTGTCTAGGAAGCAAAGGGTAGCGGTGGTTAGTGACTCTCTTCTGTGGGGCACAGAAGCAGCCATCTGCTGACTATGACGTGTGCTGTCTGCCAGGTGCCAAGAGACGAGACATCATAGAGATACTGCTGAGAAATCTTCAAGCTACTAATACCCAGTGCTGCTCATCCATTTTGGCACAAATGGTACTGTTAGGTGTCCCCTGGATTATATAAAAAATGAATTCATGGCTCTGGGAGAGAAACTGAAGTAGATAGGTGTAGCTGGTTTTCTCCTCAGTTCTCCCAGTTGAGGATAAAGGCCAAGACAGAGGAACTCACATTCTGGAGAAGCATGAATAACTGCGTACATGGTGTGGATGAGAGTGTTTATGCTTCTTGCAGCTTGGGATGGCATTTCAAGGACTTCTGGGTAGAAATGATGTCCATCTATCAAAGAAGAGTTGAAGTGTCTTTCACAACAGACAGCAAACTAGGATCATCTGTGTTTTCTGGAAAAAGGTAAGTATAAGACCTCAGGTAAGTAAAACATTGAACACTTGTTTAGAAATAGGAAAAAAAGAGCAACATCTGGAAAGCTATCTATACTAATGTTCACCGTATGGAAAATAAAATCCTAGATCCACAGGGAGTCATGAAAGAGACTGATTTGCATGTAGTGGCTGTCACGGGGATGTGGTACATGGAAATACATGACTGGGATATAGATATTCCAGATTATAACCGATTCAGAATGGACAGGGTAGGAAGAAAGGAAGGAAGAGTATATATAAAAAATATTATTAAAGTAACAGAACTGTAGCACTTACAAAGTAAAGAGGGTGCTCTGTGGGTTAATCTACAAAGAAGGAATGGAACATCCATCTGTCAACTGGTAACCAAACCCACATGGGAGGACAATATTTTTGATCTGAAACTTAACAAAGGGGACATTGTTTCTGATTTCATAGTGGATAATCATCTGGGATCTAATGATTACTGGATGATGTGATTCTGTAGATGGTAATGACTCATTCTCAGGTAAGGGTCCTAAAATGAAGATGTCCAGGAGTAATTTGCTGGCTAGGAAAATCTAGAGGAAACAGAAGAGAAATGGGCAAACTAAAAGCTGTTATTGTAAAAGCAACTAATCTTTTTTAGGGTCATTCATCAAACTGTGTTATGGCATTAACGCAAGCGATAACACATTAAAGCATTCGTTAATGCCATCACGCATGCGATAAAAACACTAGGTCATGGCACAAATGCATATTTTTGGAAGGGATGGGATCAGGGAGGAGTTTGGGTGGGATTTACAAAACTGAGGGGCAGTATTGCACTTTGTGATAGCATAACGCATGCTATTGCACAGTTTTAATGCTGGAAATAACTATACCATTTGTCCTGGTGTTAGGCTGTGCGATATGCCCGAAATGGCCTTAAAGCAATTTGTGATACATTTTTAGAATTGCATTTTGGCCATTTCTGAGCTTGGGCTAGAGTGAGAGAGAGAGAAAAGAGCCTCTGGGGAGGCCCTCACAGTGTGTAACTATTTATATCTCAATAGGTGGGCCATCTAATAGCTTGAGGTGAGGTGTTGGTGGTGGTTTAGGGGCCAGTTTCTCATGTTGAGTGAGACGTACGAACAGAACAGTACACCTTGGTGAAGATTTGACATCATTTGGAGAGATGAAAGTCTCACAGAGATTAAATGTTGAACTATGTTATCTCGCCCTAGCTTGATGGTACCCTGTTATAGTGTCCTTCAAGCTAGGATGAGAGAACATAGTAGAAAAAGCATCTTTTGTGAGACTTTCCTCACTCCAAATGATGTCAAATCTTCACAGAGGTGTACTGTTCTGTTCGTACACCTCACTCTACATGAGAAACTGGCCTTAGACCTTAAACCAACACTTCACCTCAAGCTATTAGATGCCCATCCTATTGAGAAATAAATACTTGACCAATATGAAGATCTTGTAAATTCTCTCTCTCCCTCTCTCTCCCTCTCCCCACCCCCTCCCTTTCATTGTCCTGGAAGAGATGTGATTAGGGACTACTCTAGATCTAATCATCACCATGCTGCACAATATGGAATGAGAGGTAACAGTGGTGGAACCACTTATCTATAGTTATCATAACATAATTACTGAAGGGAAGACATTAAGGAAAACTACTGAATTAGCATTTAACTATAAAAGGGAGACTATGATAAAATGAGGAGATTAGTAAGAAAAAAACATAAAAGGAGCCTTTTCAAGTTTAAAAGTTTGTATATGGCATGGATGCTATTTAAAAGCAATATCTTGAAAGCCCAGACTAATTGTATTCCATGCATTAAAAAAGAACAAACAATGGCCATCATGTTTAAGTGGTGAGGTAAAAGGACATCATTCAAACACGGATGGCAGATGATATAATAAAGGGTTATAAATCACCAGGCAGATTATATATACTCCCGAGTTCTGAAAGAACTAAATATAGAATTGCAAGCTTATTACTATTAATCTCCAACTTCTCATTCAAATCAGCTTTGGTACCTGAGATTGGAGGGTGGACAATGTAATGCCCATTTTTAAAAAGGGCTCCAGGTGTGCTCCAGGAAACTACAGACCAATGAGTCTGATGTCAGTGCTGAGCAAAATGGTAAAAGCTATTTTGAAGAACAAAATTACTGGCCATCTGAGTAGAGACTAATGGGGAAGGGCCAACATGGATTTTGCAAAGAGAAATGCCTTTAAATCTGTTAGATTTTTTGAAGGGGTTAACAAATATATTGACAAGAATGAGTCAATTGATATAGTGTATTTAGATTTTCAGAAGGCATTTGACAAATTCCTTATTGAGAGACTCATCAGAAAATTGAAAAGTTATGGAAAAGGATGCAATGTCTTATTGAGGACTGGTATCTGGCTAAAGGATAGGAAAGAGAGTAGGACTGAATGATCATTTCTCTCAGTGGAGAAAGAGAAATAGAAGTATGCCTCAGGGATCGGTTCTGGGACTGATGCTTTTTTTTATTGCATTTTCAAAACTTTATAACAAATTATAATAGAGTACAGATATTTTGTAATACATCATAATATATTGGTCGAACATATCTTGAAACCTTATCTGCTTCATCAGGAAATAGAGGGAGAGCTAATATTAATGAGTGGAAAGAAAAAAGAATAGAGGAACTGAAAGATCCAACAAATCATTAGTAATATGAGGCGACAACTGGTTACAATCCTATTCTCCTAGCCATTTTCTGTGGTCATTGGACATGAGAGTCCAAAAACACTTGGAGTTGAGAAATGTCAAAGAAAATATACTTATGATTTGAGTACATTATGTCACACCTACTGTTACGCTCCTGCCCACAAAGAGCGTGGGCAGGCTCTTACCTTGCCACAGCCAGTCGGGCTGCTGACGCTGCTTGCTTTCTCCCTGAATCAGCTGGGGCTGTCCCCGCAGCTGTTCCTGCCTTCTCCCGACGTGCTGCTGCGATCCCGGGCCCTTGAGTCAGCAGGCCATCTCTGCTGGTGCCTGCTACAGCCCAGGTCCTTGCCTGGCTGGGAAGCCGTCCCTGCCAGTGCCTGCAGCCTGCTACAGCTCTCTACTCTGCCTGCAGTCTTACCTCTCCTCCTGGGGCTGTCTTCACGGCATGGAGCCGTTCCTGCAGTCAGCCCTTCTCCTGCTTCAGTCCTTGCTGCTCTCTGTTCTCTCTGCCGGTGCCTGCAGCCAGCCTTACCTCTCTCTGCTTCTTCCTGCTTCATTCCTTGCAGCTGGGAGCTGCTCCACTGACCTACCTTCACCCAGCTCCAGCCCAGGGCTGCTCCACTGCTTCCCTGGCCTTCCACGTGGCTGAGGACGCCACCAGCTTCCAGCTCTTCTCTCCAGCTCCCTAGGGCGTGGGTGTGCTCCTCTCTGCTCCTCTTCAAGGGCCAGCCAGGTGTGGCCCCCTGCTGACCCCTCCCTGGGCATTGTCTACCTCAGCCCTACTAAAGGGCTCAGCTTCCAGTCTGACTTTGCCTTCGCAAGGAGTTGGTCACTCCTGAGATCCTTCGCTCCAGGAAGTCGTCCGTATTCCAGCACTTCTGCAAGGTCCTGTGTTTCATGTTCTCTGTCGGATCTCCTTGTCTAGTTGTTCCAGTCCTGATGTTCCTCTCCTGATGTTTCCAGCCCAGATGATGCAAACCTTGTTCCTGTATTCGCCTGTAAGCTAGCACCTTGTTCCTGCATTGGTTAATGTCCTGGTACCTCGCGGCAAGCCATGTTGTGGTCCGTGACCAGCCCTCGGGGCGGGCTGTGTAGGGCGCTTCATGATGCAAGCCATGTACCTCGTTTCTGAATCTCTGAGAAGTATTTACCTTGTTCCTGAATCTCCTGAAAGCTAGTACTTCGTTCCTGTATCTTCAAAATGTCCTGGTGTCTCGCGGCAAGCCATGTCGTGGTCCGTGACCAGCCCCACGGGGCGGGGCTGCGTAGGGTGCTTCGTGATGCAAGCCATGCACCTCGTTCTAAGTCCGTGAGAATGCCTTACCTTGTTTCTGAACCTGCTGAAAGCCTGGTATCCTGCGGCAACCCCTGTCGTGGTCTGTGACCAGCCCCACGGGCGGGCTGTGTAGGGCGCTTCATGTTGCCAGTCTCGAACCTCGCCCTTGAGTCTCCTGTATGCATCATACCTCGTTCCTGACTCCACGTCTCTTGTCCAGTACCACGTTCCTGAGTCTACGTCTGCACTTCCAGTACCACGTTCTTGAGTCTACGCCTGCACTTCCAGTACCATGTTCCTGAGTCTCGTCTGAATCTATGTTCCAGTCATCGCTGTCCTGGCCTCCATCCGGCCTGCCGCTTCGTGCCGTACCCTGCGGCAGGTCCGAAAGGGCTGGGAACGGTCGGAGGACTGTTCACAAGACCAACATTGCGTTGTTGGGTCTTCCGAAGCGTGCAGGTCCGGAGGAGGGCCTGTCAGCCATGTCACTCCAGCCCTGCTCCCGTCCAGCCCATGCTCGGGCATGCCACGCCTCCCGCGGCACCTCTTCAGAGCCCTCTGGGGTCGAGCCGTGGCCCAAGGACACACATCACCCAGGAGTGGGATCGCTCTCCTAGCGCTCCACAACACCTACAGGGGAATTTCAACAAAAATCTAGCCCCTATAGCTTCAACATCTGATCTCAAACCCAGGAAATTCTTCCTCCTATCTTGCGTTGTTCTAGCCAGATCAGGGTAGATCCAAAATATTTGTCCATGGAAATTAATAATTATCCAAGCAATGTCGAAGAAATAGCTGCAAAACAGCATCTCTGTTTGATGAAAATACAAATGATACAAATAATGTAGCTCTTGACAAAATCTCAGTTTCTATAGTTGTTTCAAGTATCTCAGTCAAATTTAAAGATCTTTCCGATGGAATATTTCCTTCTGACACACCTGTGCTAGATCTTGTAGGTAAGTAATAAATCTTAGAAAAAACAGGTAATGATTGCTGAGGCATCTTCAGAATCTGTATCAAATATTCTTTAAACATTTCCTTTGGAGGAATCGTTTTTAACTGAGGGAAATTGAGAACTCGAAGATTGAGATATTTTAAAGAATTCTCAATAAATTCAATTTTTTCTCATTTAATAAATCAGATCTTGCAAATCTTTTCTGAAATACTTCTACTTTTTCTAAGCATTTTTCACACTTTTCCAAGTTGTTTTATTTGTAGATAATGAGTTCTCTAGGTTTGAGAAACACTGTTGAAAGTTCAAAGTGGTCTGGGTCAAATTCACAATAGCAATTTCAAACGATTTAATTGCTGTCCACAATGAACTAAGGGTGATCTCTGCTGGCTTCTGAGGTAAAATTAAATTCTCCCCCGGCCTGGACTCACATTCTTCCCCCACAGTCTGGTCTCCACTCCTCAAGCCTTCCAAAGGCGTACCGAGTGAACCTCCAAAGCCTTGTTGTCACAAGGGTAGCTGGTCCCGTCTGGACAAAACCAGTATTTCAACCAGAATCTTAGACGCACCTTCAGCTTCTCCGGATCCCTTTGAAGTTGCATGTTGCAGCGGGGAGGGAGTTCTAGGAGCACCGGGGCTCAATGATATTACCTCGGCCAGCAGAGTCATCTCCCTCTCTGATTCAGCCTCTGCAGTGGCCCTCTCCTCCGGCGTCATCCCAGGTGTCGACAAGAAAAAGGAAGAAATTTGCAGCTGTGCTGTTGTAGGCAAGGAAGATGAGGTTGATATCTCCCTTACCTTAGCCTTCCTCTTAGTGTGCAGCATAATCCAAATGGAAAAATCAAGGTAAATGCTATATCAGAAATACGAGGTGGGAGAGCTCCTTCTTAACATCTGCCTCAGACAGAAGCCACCTTAGCTCTCTGGACTGATGCTTTTTGATATATTTATAAATGATCTGGAAAAAGGAGTGAAGAGTGAGGTGATCAAATTCACATATGACACTAAATTATTTAAATTTGTTAGATCATGAGCGATGGTGAGAGATTGCAAGAGGACTTTGCATTACTGGGGGATTGGGAGTCTAAATGGCAGATTAAATTTAATGTGGACAAATGGAAAGTGACGCATATAGGGAAAAACTATAGCTACATGATGCTTGTTTCCATATTAGGTATCATTCCCAGGAAAAGGATCTTGGTGTGTTGGAGCAGTGGTCAAAAAAGCAGATAAAATATTAGGTGTATTAGGAAAGGAACAGAAGATAAAATGGAAGATATAATGCGTCTGTATCTATCTGTGATGTGATTGCATCTTGAAGATTGTGTGCAGTTCTGGCCTCCCCATCTCAAAAAATGATACAGTAGAATTAGAAAAGAGACAGAGAAGGATGACCAAAATGGCAAAGGGGATGGAACTAGGGGTGCGCATTCATTTGCAATGTATTGGCAATCCACAACGTATATGCCATATTCGTTGTATTCGTGGGGGTCACGAAACGTATGGCGAACACCCTCCAATACAACGTATCACTAACAAATAAACCCCCACCATCTTGACCCCCCCCAAGACATGCCAAAAGTCTCTGGTGGTCCAGAGGGGGTCCTGGAGCAATCTCCTGCACTCAGGCTGTCGGCTGCTGGTATTCAAAATGGCGCCGATAGCCTTTGCCCTTACTATGTCACAGGGGCTACCAGTGCCATTGGTTGACCCCTGTCACATGGTAGGAGCAATGGACGGCCGGCACCATCTTGAGCAATGGATGGCGCCAGTCATCCATTGCTCCTACCATGTGACAGGGGCCGACCAATTACACCGGTAGCCCCTGTGACATAATAAGGGCAAAGGCTATCGGCACCATTTTGAATACCGGCAGCCGACAGCCCGAGTGAAGGAGATCACTCCAGGACCCCCGCTGGACCACCAGGGACTTTTGGCAAGTCTTGGGGCGGTCAGGAGGGTGGGGGGTTGTAGTTAATTAAATTTAAAGGATTGGGATGGGGCTTATTTTTGGGAAACAAATACATATGTAACTAATGAACGGATCAGGGTCCCCCAAGAATGGATGCAACAGATTTGGGTCCCCACGAATACAAATACCAAATGGGACAAATCCGTCCCTGCTGCACATCCCTAGATGGAACAGATCCCCTATGATGAAAGGCTAAACAGGTTAGGGCTCTTCATCTTGGAGAAGAGATGGCTGAAATAAATATGATAGAGGACTATACAATTTTGAGTTGGGTGGAATGAGTAAACAAGAAATTATTTACTCTTTTAAATAGTACTAGTACTAAGGGACACTCCATTTAACTATAAGGTAGCATATTAAAAACAAATCAGAAAAAGTATTTTGGTGGCATTTTGCCCTTACCATGTGACAGGAGCTACGGGTACAATTGGTTGGCCCCTGTCACATGGAAGGAGCAATGGATAGCCCGTGCCATTTTCTAAGATGGTGCCGGCCATCCATTGCTCCTACCATGTGACAGGGGCCGACCAATGGTACCGGTAGCCCCTGTCACATGGTAAGGGCAAAGGGCCACCAGCACCATTTTGATTCCTGGCCCGAGAGGTAGAGATCGCTCCTGGGACCTCGCTGGACCACCAGAGCTTTTAGTAAGTCTTGGGGAGGATCGGGATGGTGTGGGGGGTTGTAATTAAGTAAATTTGAAGGGTTGGTATGGGTTTTGTTTTTCAGTCCGTTCCCGAAAGCGAAACAAAAAATGTTTCCAGGTTCGGGGAGTGGACCAAAATTGTCCACCCCGAACCCGAAAACGAAAACGAACCGAAAAAACTTGTGCACATCCCTAGAAGAATAGTCATTTTCTGAAAGCCCAGACCACAAAGCCCTCAAATATGTTTTTTAAATCCCAACTCAGGGGCCAAGCCCCACCCTCTGCTGCCATTAATCCTCCACCATTGCTTGGAACTCATCTACAAGACTAGAACAAAGATGGCAGCCAAGCCAGTCATGTCAGGTCACCATCTGATAGGGATGTGAATCGTTTTTCAACGATTAAAATTATCGTCCGATATTTTTAATATCGTCTTAAATCATTATAGAACACAATACAATAGAAATTCTAACGATTTATTGTTAAAAATCGTTAAATCGTGTTAGTGCGCACTAACAGAAAATGATACAAATTGACACTTTCCAGGTCAATGAAGGTCAGTTAGGAATGAATATGTATTCCTATTGGCTGGCTGTGCTCTTATCTATTGATGTTACCAAGGTTCCCACTGAGGTAATGGTTGGGGGGATGTGAAATGGAAACAGTTGGAAGCTTGACAAAAAAAGTAATGTGATGATCATCACTCATGTGACTAGAACTTGTTTGTTTATTATTTTTGTTAGCAGGCACGTGAAATGCCTAGGTAGGCAGGCAGTGCACCACTCCAGCAGTCACACCATTGCTTCCTGTGCATTACATTATGTGTACACATTGATTCCAGCTTGGGGATAAGGCAGGTCTCCTTTACTGCACACATTGACTCCAGCTTGTGGAAAAGGCAGGTCTCCTTTACTGCACCCATTGACTCCAGCTTGGGTACAAGGCAGGTCTCCTTTCCTGCACACAATGACTCCAGCTTGGGGAAAAGGCAGGTCTCCTTTACAGCACATTGACTCCAGCTTGGGGAAAAGGCAGGTCTCCTTTACTGCACACATTGATTCCAGCTTGGGGATAAGGCAGGTCTCCTTTACTGCACACATTGACTCCAGCTTGGGGAAAAGGCAGGTCTCCTTTCCTGCACACATTGACTCCAGCTTGTGGAAAAGGCAGGTCTCCTTTACTGCACACATTGACTCCAGCTTGTGCCAGGGTTAGGGCACTGTGTGCAGGAAGATCACAACACCCCTGGTATCAGGGTTAGGGCACAAGTTCTAGTCACATTGACTGATCACATTACTTTTTTTGTCAAGCTACCAACTGTTTCCATTTCCCATTCCCCATATACTGTCAGTGGGAACCTTGGTAACATGAATAAATAAGAGGGCAGCCAATAGGAATACATATTCATTCCTAAACTGACCTTAACTGTCCTGAAAAGTGTCAAATTGTATCATTTTCTGTTAGTTTTTTCCGATTAGTGTGCACTAACTCCCGTTAGTGCGCACTAATATACAATTATGGTCCAGCAACTGACAAGTAAGTATGAAAAGGCAGAATGACCTGAGAACAGTTAAGTTCATAGATAGTTGTAGCGTGCCATGAAGCCATTGTCTCTGTTCAGACCTAGGGTAATGGTGTAAGTGTGAGGGAGAGGTGTTCTTCTGCCCAACTAAGCAAATATTTAATTTTAGATTTTTAGATTTTTTTCAACCCCTACAGTTCATGAATTAACCTTAGGAACTTATTTCCGTTTAGAATGCCTGCTGCAAAGCTTTAATCTTAAATTTTTTGCTAATATTTTCATTTTAGCATGTTCATGGTTTAAATTTTAACTTAGTAACATAACATAGTAATGGCCGCAGAAAAGGACAAAATGGTCCTTCCAGTCTGCCTAACAAGCTTCTTATGGTAGTACCTGCCATGCCGTGCAGGTTACCCCATGTTCCTCTTAAAGGTAGCAACTGCCACTCCTTGCAGTTATTTGATGAGCCTTCTTGAAAATTCAGACTGTGCTGATATGTTTTGCTTATGGGGTTGGCCTTAGAAGCAATTCTATACTTTTTCACTTATGTCTGCATATCACTATGCCAGACCGTAAAAGTCAGGGCCCATGATAGTGGTCATCTAAATCCAATTCCTTTTCCATCCCCTCCCCCTCCGACCACTGTCAAAGTGGAGAGTAGGGATGTGCAGAGCAAAATTTTATGTTCATATTTTTTATGTCCGAAAGGGGGTCCCACTTGCGGCCAATATGGACATAAAAAAAATCCAATGAGTTGGGTATATGTACATATGTGCAAAAAAAAAATTAAACCCCCTCACCCTCCTTAATCCCCCCCCCCAGACTTACCACAACTCCCTGGTGATCGAGCGAGGAGTGAGGACGTCATTTCTGCAATCCTTGGCGAGAAGCATGTGACGTCGGTGGCACGTCGAGTGACGCGGCGTCACGTGATTCCCGGCTCGTTCGCGCCGGATGGCTCGTTCGGCCCAAAAAGAACTTTTGGCCAGCTTGGGGGGGCCTCCTGACCCCCTCAAGCTGGCCAAAAGTTCTTTTTGGGCCGAACGAGCCGTCCGGCGCGAACTTGCCGGGAATCACGTGACGTCGCGTCTGAGTGACGCGGCGCCACGTGATTCCCGGCTCAGGAGGCCCCCCCAAGCTGGCCAAAAGTTCTTTTTGGGCCGAACGAGCCGTCCGGCGCGAACGAGCCGGGAATCACGTGACGCCGGCGTCACTCGACGTGCCGCCGACGTCACATGCTTCTCGCCAAGGATTGCAGAAATGGCGTCCTCACTCCTCGCTCCATCACCAGGGAGTTGTGGTAAGTCGGGGGGGGGGGGATTAAGGAGGGTGAGGGGGTTTATATTTTTATTTTGGCTCAACAATCGCGATTTCCCACATATCGAACATATCTATGTTCGATATGTGGGAAATCCGATCGTTTATGTCGAATCAATTTTTTAAGTAAAAAAAAAATATGAGTTGCGTTTTACTAATGCGGTCAATCCGAATGCACACCCCTAGTGGAGAGTGATGATGTAGTTGTGTCAAAAGCATCAAGGCTTAAGGATAGTATTCCCTTGCCTTCTGTTAAGGGTAGTAATTACTGCTCCATGCAGGTTACCCCCATGCTTAACGATTCCCCAGTCCATAAAAGTCGGGACCCTCATTGGTTGTTATTTGAATCCAACTCCCCTTTTCCCTTTTAGCAGAATATTTATGTCTAAACTATATTACCATACTGAAACTCCTGATAATTGTCTCATTAGCCCTATTAATAATGACACCAAGCAGGTCAAGCATTAAGTAATCATAATTTGTCATAAAATGTTCATGTTTGTAAAGTTCGCATTTAACATAAATCTATTAATCATAATATTATTTAAATCATATTTTTCATTCAATTATTATCTACTTTTCTATTAAAGGCATTCATGAGAAAACATAGCCTACCACATGCTTTTGCATATGCTTCTGCTACCTCAGTGCCAGCAATATGTTTTCTAACATTTGTAGTAAGATAAACATTACAGTTTCAAGCTCCTAAAAATGAATATTCAGGATCAGAAGGATTATGTTACTTTTTTATTACCACATAAAAAAAACAACTTCTCTATGTTTTTTTTTCTTGAACACAGGGGACTAGTCAAGCAAACTTCACAGTGGAATAGCCAGCCTCTTTGATAAAATATTCCACTTTATTATAACATCTCTTATCATGTATTACATAACATGCACTGCTTACCTCCAATCATATACTCATAGCCTTCCTTTAGGTCAAAGATATTGCGGAAGATGCCTTCTCCTGGAGATATGGGGCCTCCACATACCATCTTGTCCAGGTGATATGCTACTCTTTAGTTTGTTGATTTACCCTATTACGTTTTCCAGGTTCACTGAGATTTATTTAATTTCCTCTGAATTATCACCTTTAAATATCACTTCTGGCATGGGTATCTGCCATATATTCTCAGTTGAAATTGAAGCAAAGAAACCATTTAATCTCTGTTAAGGATGGAAATGAAGAAAATAAGGCAAAAACAAAAATGAGACAACCTTATACCGTGGAAAGATTTTTTATTGTTTCACAAAGCCCGACTCCGGCCGAGTTTCGCCAATTTAGGCTGCATCAGGGGC
Source organism: Rhinatrema bivittatum (assembly GCF_901001135.1). Lineage (NCBI taxonomy): Eukaryota > Metazoa > Chordata > Amphibia > Gymnophiona > Rhinatrematidae > Rhinatrema > Rhinatrema bivittatum. The sequence goes on along the minus strand of NC_042615.1, from coordinate 32,925,799 downwards.
TAAAATTTAAAAAACATTTAAGACTTTCAACAACATCATATCTATATAAATCTCTTAAAAAATTATTAAATTATTATTTATATAAATCTCTTAAAAAATTATTATATAAAACACTCACATGATTGCTAATATCAAATAGAACTATAAAAATAGATCCAAAAACAAAAATAGTAAAAATTATAATAGAAATCTTACATATTTGTATCGAGACTCAATTATGCCAATTATCTAATAATCATCAGTTGAAATTACAATCACAGAATCATTATAAATTTGAACCAAATGCTATAGCTTCAAAAATTAGGACTTAATCTAAAATTACAATTATATATCAATATATTCTTTTGTCAGAAGACACTTAATTTAGGGGCAACATTGGTTCAAATTTATAATGATTCTGTGATTGTAATTTCAACTGATGATTATTAGATAATTGGCATAATTGAGTCTCGATACAAATATGTAAGATTTCTATTATAATTTTTACTATTTTTGTTTTTGGATCTATTTTTATAGTTCTATTTGATATTAGCAATCATGTGAGTGTTTTATATAATAATTTTTTAAGAGATTTATATAAATAATAATTTAATAATTTTTTAAGAGATTTATATAGATATGATGTTGTTGAAAGTCTTAAATGTTTTTTAAATTTTAGCCCCTGATGCAGCCTAAATTGGCGAAACTCGGCCGGAGTCGGGCTTTGTGAAACAATAAAAAATCTTTCCACGGTATAAGGTTGTCTCATTTTTGTTTTTGCCTTGGCTACGTGGGACCGCCTTCCGATTTGTTTTAATGAAGAAAATAATGCATGGGTGTAACTTGCTGATGTAGCGGTTACTACCTTAAACCAATATGTCTGATACTTTGATGCAACTCAAACATTGTTCTCTGCTTCGATGGCAAGGTTAAAAGGGAAATTGGATTCAACAGCAACCAACAAGGGCCCTGAGTTTTATGTTCTGGGAAACTGATAAGCATGGGGTAACCTACACAGAGCAGCAGATACTACCATAGGCTTGCTGGGCAGACTGGATGGACCATTTGGTCCTTTTCTGCCATCACTTCTATGTTTCTATGTTTCTGCTAAGGTCTGGTCCTCTTTTAGTACAACTTTTACCTTTGGATCATCTAATGGTCCATGAAAATGTTTTTTTTTATGAATATTTGCTTCTTCAGCAAGCTTCTTTTCAAATTCTGTCTTTACCTTCCTTTTTAACATTAAAGCTGTCTTTCCATACAGGAAAGAAAGGCAACCATGGTACAACAGGAAATAGAAAAAAACAAACTACTTCTCTGAATTTTGCTGGGCAGTAATAGAAGAGATTTCCAAGCTTAAATGAGGAAGCAGCAGAGAAACTTTACTTAATCATCGGGAAAAGCTTTTAATATATACTCTGGCTACAGCCCAACCAACAGGGTTTAATTTAGAAGTGGAATGACTTGAATTTAGTTTCCATTCAGTTATTTTTTATATATTGTCAACATTGTCAATAAAGTTGCAGTATTTAGTGCAGCGACTGTCAAGCAAACACAGACCTATCAGTTCATAGTACGTAGGCAATGTTGTTTGGCTCAAGGAACTTTAATAATATGATGCCTCTTTTTCATTTTCAGTGAAACATTGATGGAAACTCTCAAACAGGGACACATTGATTTAAAGGCCATTTGGACCTATTTCTGAATTCTTCTATTTGTATTTGAAAATTAAGAATAAAGAAAGAATGATAAGATATAGTGATTCATATCGGGGCATGAGAGAGTGTAACATTTTCTCAAAGGGTGTAGTGTATTGTCTGCATATGAAGGTTCTTTCATATCTCATAAAAATTCTTAGCCTTCAGCATTTTAAAAAAAAATTAAATAACAGTTATACTTTCAGATGTAGGAGGAGGAAAATGTTTTTTGGCATTAATTACTGCTCAAGTTAGCACATTCTTCCTTTTTAATTTTATGATATTGACCAATCTTTGCCAGGTCTTTTCATGTTATGTAGGCAGGATTGCTGAAAGATTCATCCTTTTCATATACATAGGGCTTCATTTTCTAATCGGATTGCACGCGATAAGGGACGTTTCGCACGCAAAATGTCCCTTATCGCGTGTGCTACCAAAATGGGGGCGGAGTCGGCCCCGGAAGAGGAGGAGTTGGGGCATCACCGGGGCCGACTCCGCAAAGACGCCACGGACGACGAAAAGGTAAGGCCCTTTTCACGTCCGAGTTCGCGCCCAATAGCTACACCTCCTACGGTGGCGCTATTGGGTGCAAAACTGGCAGCGATCGCATCGCGACGGTGCGATCGCTGCTGGCTAGCGCAGGCCCACCTCCCGTTTCGGCCCCCTGCCCCTCATTCCCTAAAGTATCGCAGGCCTGCGATACTTTAGAAAATGAGGCCCATAGTCAATAAAGGATTTAAGTACTTTTCTCTTCATCATGTCTTTATCACTAATACCATTAGAGGGACCAATTTCCATATTATTTATTTAGTTGTTTATTTATTTAGTACAATTTCTTATCTGCATTTTTGAATTAATATCATCCCAGATAGTATAAAGAAACTTAAATAACAAGAAAAGGTGAACTTTGAAAAATTGTGTATGTAAAAATCAGCATATATATGTGTAAAATAGTATATACTCGCCTATCTGCTATTTTATAAACCTAAAAATGCACATGTAAGTAAGGGTATGTGAGTAAATTTGCATTTATAAAACATGGGCACGCTAGGGGCATTCTGGGGCAGGGTCAACATTTATGCAAATAAGTTACTATTTTATAAGCAATTTATACATGTAAATTTGGCAGCTTACTCCTGCTCTATATGTAGAGTAGAAGATTGTAAATATTTTTAAAGTGAAATATTGATGGGTGGGTGATCTGGCTGAAGATCCAGGAAGGCCTCAATCTGTAGATGGACTGGGAGAACTGGTAGACTAATTGGTAAAACTCGCAACTTCATTGCCAAATGTATGTTAGAAAATCTCCCAAATTACGTGCATAAAAGCCAATGAATGGATTGTAAATGTATGTAAATTATGCAGATAAAATCCCCATGTTTAAATTTTTAAAGTTAGATGTAAAAATTTATGAGTACAGCAGTTGGGCATTACTTATCGGGATAAATTTTGATTTATCTGGCTACATAGAGACTTTTCCACTCCTTAGATAAATCTTGAAAGTGACATTTATCCAGATAAACTTCAATTTATCTGGCTAAGCAATGGAACTTCTCTGGACAATTTCTGACTTATAAGTAGCTCTATTTGAATCTTAGAAATCTTTTGTAAGATAGATGGATATGTCTCAAATAGAGATACTTATCTGGATAAGTAAGATAGACGGATAAGTCTCAAATAAAACTACTTATCCAGATAAGTAGTAATGTTTAATGACTTATCTGGCTAAGTGGTGGTTTGCTGCTACTTAACCAGATAAATCTAAACTTGTCCAAATAAATACTGCTGCTTAGCTCTATATATCATAATGTCTGGATAAGTGCTGCTACTTGGCTGGTTAAATCGGAACTTATCCGGATAAATGCATTAAGGATTTGTGTGGTTTTTTTTACATGTGTACATGTGTTACAGGATACATTTACATGTATTTTATAACTTGCATATATAATATATGTTCTGGTTATAAAATATAGGACTAGATTTCGTGCATCCATATACACGCACATATGGGGGCTCGTGCAGCTGTTTGAAAAGTCATCCTCATTGTGAACATGGAGATAGAGTATAATGACCCCATAGAACATAAAAAAGGGTAAGTGTCAACACCATTACTATGGGTAAAACAATGCATAAGCTGCAGAAATAGACTTTTTGAGAATTGCCTATCCTATTTGCAGATAAAATTACCCACATTAATGAAAAATGTTCTTGGGAGTGGGATTTGGAATGTGCATCATTTTCACTTGTCGATTTAAGCATATAGTTTTCTTCCAGAAACATACATGCACAAAATAACAGGTATAAAAATGTATGGGTAATTTTTCCTAGGCGATTTTCAAAGCAAAAGTATGCACATGCCTTTCCTTTGAAAACTGGTGCAAAATTGCAGGTAAAAAAAAGTAACCCTTGCAGAATTGTTAGCAGTTTGAAAATTGTCCCTCACAGGCCTCACAGATAGTAAGATGTGAGAAATAATCCAAATGGGAAAAAAACATCATAAAATGACTCTTGTCTTTTTTGCTTCCTCCTGTTATTTTCACCATTTTTTCCATCCACAAAGCCTCTAAATTGTTACAAATAACAGGGATGTGCATTTACCATAACATTTCAGCGGGTATGCACATGCCTTGCTGACTTTCGAGTATACGCTGGAAATGTATACTCTTCCTTTCCCACGTGTACTAGAAAGTTGGTGAGGTACATGCGTATCCACCGAAACAGATGTGATGAATGCACATCCCTAACAAATAAATTTCTGCTGACTTGAACAGTATAACATATCATGACATATTGAATATATTTTTTGGGGGACACTCAACATGATTTGAAATGCCATATGAATAAACATATTTTGGGTAAATGTATCCAGTGGGAGCAGTGAGAGGAGAGGATCACCTTGCTGGTGGCTGAAAGGAATCAATAAGTTCTGCTTGGGAAATTTTTTAAAAGTATTGGGGAGAAGTAAACCATTGGGGTATATTAAGTAGTGTGTTAGTGTGTTTGTTTTTTAAATAATCAGTAAGACAGCTAAAAACAGAAGTTAGTGTTTGTTTTTTAAATAGTGTTTAGAAACAGAACTTAGTGTTTGTTTGTTTTTTTAAAGTCAGTAAAGCAGCTAATAAACAAGTAGTGTGTTTGTTTCCCAACCTTCCCACCCCTCTCCCACCCACCCACCCCTAGCTCATCCTTTAATTTATAGGCAAGTGTCTCTTTCATACACACACGAAAAAAAAATCAGCCATATAACTTCACTTCACGAATTCCCCACACCTTATTGAGAGTTTGATCATTCCCTTATAGACCACTACCAGATATATAGTGAATACACTAATACATTTAAAGGACCCTAATTAAATACATTCCTAATCCCATAGCAACCTAAAATGTATATAGGAACTGAACAAATTTGAAATGAAGGCAGTAGTCCAGCAAGAGGGGGCCTCCCAGTCTTTTGTATTGAGTGTCACATGTATGATTTTTTACCCACTGGTGAGAAGTTGTACTTGTGCATCCGATGCAAATAGCTCCTGTCTCTCAGAAAACAAGTCCAATCTCTGGAGGCTAGAGTGGCAGACCTGGAGGAGCTGAGGCAGACAGAGAGGTATGTAGATGAAACCTTCAGGGACATAGTAGCCAAGTCCTAACTTCAGACTGGCAGCCCTGGTGCTGCCTTGGAGGAAGAAGGTCTCATGATCAGAGAGCATCAACCAGGTGCAGCAGGAAAAGATCCTGTAGCAAGGACCTGCTCTCCAGGTGGTGCATTGTCCTCTCACACTGAGGATGTGTCTTCAAGGGCTACTGCCCAGGAGGGAAGGTTGGCCATCATAGTTGGTGATTCAATTATTAGGAATGTAGACAGCTGTGTGGCTGGTGGGCATGAGGATCTCCTGATAACATGCCTACCTGGTGCGAAGATAGTGGACCGCACGCATCACTTAGGTAGGATTTTAGACAGTGCTGGGGAGGAGCTGGCTGTCATGGTACATGTGGGCACCAAAGACATAGGAAAATGTGGGAGGGAGATTATGGAAGCCTAATTTAGGCTCTAAGGTAGAAAGCTGAAAGTCAGAACATCCAGGGTAGCATTCTCTGAAATGCTCCCTGTGCCACGCGCAGGTACCCAGAGGCAGGCAGAGCTCCGGAATCTCAATGCGTGGATGAGATGATGATGCAAGGAAGATGGATTCAGTTTTGTAAGGATTGGGGAACCTTTTAGGGAAGGGGGAGTCTTTTCCAAAGGGATGGGCTCCACCTTAACCAGGGTGGAACCAAGCTGCTGGCACTAACCTTTAAAAAGGAGATAGAGCAGCTTTAAACTAGAACAAAGGGGAAAGTTGACAGTCGCTCAGCAGCACATGGTTCAGAGGGAGGTATCTTCAGTGGATACTAATGACACATTAGAATTAGAGCATCCCAACAGTGAAGTTCCATTAATAAGTGCCTGTAATTAAAAATTCACCTGAGCTAAAAGTTTCCAATGTATCCCTATCAATTAGAAAGCAGAATGAAAATACCAACAAGAAACACACTTTGAAATGTTTGTATGCAAATGCCAGAAGCCTAAGAAGTAAGATTGGAGAATTAGAATGTATAGCAGTGAATGATGACATAGACTTAATTGGCATCTCAGAGACATGGTGGAAGGAGGATAACCAATGGGACAATGCTATACCGGGTACAAATTGTATTGCGATGATAGAGAGGAGCATCTGGGAGGTGGGGTGGCACTTTATGCTGGGATGGCCTAGAGTCCAACAGGATAAAGATCCTGCATGAGACTAAATGCACAATCAAATCTTTATAGGTAGAAATCCCTTGTGTGTTGGGGAAAAGTATAGTGAGATAGGTGTATTTTACCATCCACCTGGCCAAGATGGTGAGATGGACAGTGAAATGCTAAGAGAAATTAGGGAAGCTAACCAAATTGGTAGTGCAGTAATAATGGGAGATTTTAATTACCCCAATATTGACTGGGTAAATGTAACTGGGTAAATGAAACTCACTGATCCACCATAGCAACCATTACTATACATTCAACACAATGTAAATAATTACTCTACTTACTGTTGAGTTACTTATTCTTTGTCTTTCCTTCCCCAGTTCCAGCCCCCCTGTTTTATTGTAACTTCTGCTTCTCTTCGCTATGTGAATATTTAAGGTTCATTGTACCCCTGTTCCATGTAAACTGGCATGATATGATTGTATCATGAATGCCGGTATAGAAAAGCACCAAATAAATAAATAAATAAATAACATCAGGACATGCTAGAGTGATAAAGTTCCTGGATGGAATAAATGACAGTTTTATGGAGCAATTGGTTCTGGAACTGATGAGAGACGGAGCAATTTTAGATCTAATTCTTAGTGGAGAACAGGATTTGGTGAGAGAGGTAACCGTGATGGGGCTGCTTGGCAATAGTGATCATAATATGATCAAATTTGAATTAATGACAGGAAAGGGGACAGTAAGTAAATCTATGTCTCTAGCACTAAACTTTCAAAAGGGAAACTTTAATAAAATGAGAAAAATAGAAAAAAACTGAAAGGAGCAGCTACAAAGGTAAAAAAGTGAGCAAGAGGTATGGACATTGTTAAAAAAAAAACAAACATCCTAGAAGCACAGTCCAGATGGATTCCACACATTAAGAAAGGTGGAAGGAAGGCAAATCGATTACCAACATGGTTAAAAGGTGAGGTAAAATAGGTTATTTTAGCCAAAAGATCTTCATTCCAAAATTGGAAGAAGGATCCAACAGACGAAAACAGGATAAAGCATAAGCACTGGTAAGTTAAATGTAAGACATTGATAAGACAGGCTAAGAGATTATTTGAAAAGAAGTTGGCCATAGAGGCAAAAACTCATAGTAAAGACTTTTTAAAATATATCCAAAGTTGAAAGCCTGCAATGGAGTCAGTTGGACCATTAGATGATCAAGGGGTTAAATGGGCACTTAGAGAAAATAAGGCAATCATGGAAAGATTAAAAGATTGCTTCAATGTTTACTGAAGAGGATATTGGGGAGATACCCTTTCTGGAGCAGGTCATCATGGGTAATGATTCAGATGAACTGAACCAAATCACAGTGAACCTAGAAGATGTGGTAGGCCTGATTGACAAACTGAAGAGTAGTAAATCCCCTGACTAGATGATTACACCCCAGGGTTCTGAGTGAACTAAAAAATGAAATTTCAGATCTATTAGTTAAAATTTGTAACCTATCATTAAAAGCATCATTAAAAGCATCCATTGTACCTGAAGACTGGAGGGCTCCAGAAGCGATCCAGGAAACAACAGACCAGTTGGCCTGACTTCAGTGCCAGGAAAAATAGTGGAAAGTATTAGGGATGTGAATCGTGTCCTCGATCGTCTTAACGATCGATTTCGGCTGGGAGGGGGAGGGAATCGTATTGTTGCCGTTTGGGGGGGTAAAATATCGTGAAAAATCGTGAAAAATCGTTAAAAATCGAAAAAATCGAAAAATCGAAAAAACCGGCACATTAAAACCCCCTAAAACCCACCCCCGACCCTTTAAATTAAATCCCCCACCCTCCCGAACCCCCCCCAAATAACTTAAATAACCTGCGGGTCCAGCGGCGGTCCGGAACGGCAGCGGTCCGGAACGGGCTCCTGCTCTGAATCTTGTCGTCTTCAGCCGGCGCCATTTTCCAAAATGGCGCCGAAAAATGGCGGCGGCCATAGACGAAAAAGATTGGACGGCAGGAGGTCCTTCCGGACCCCCGCTGGACTTTTGGCAAGTCTCGTGGGGGTCAGGAGGCCCCCCACAAGCTGGCCAAAAGTTCCTGGAGGTCCAGCGGGGGTCAGGGAGCGATTTCCCGCCGCGAATCGTTTTCGTACGGAAAATGGCGCCGGCAGGAGATCGACTGCAGGAGGTCATTCAGTGAGGCGCTGGAACCCTCGCTGAACGACCTCCTGCAGTCGATCTCCTGCCGGCGCCATTTTCCGTAAGAAAACGATTCGCGGCGGGAAATCGCTCCCTAACCCCCGCTGGACCTCCAGGAACTTTTGGCCAGCTTGTGGGGGGCCTCCTGACCCCCACGAGACTTGCCAAAAGTCCAGCGGGGGTCCGGAAGGACCTCCTGCCGTCCAATCTTTTTCGTCTATGGCCGCCGCCATTTTTCGGCGCCATTTTGGAAAATGGCGCCGGCTGAAGACGACAAGATTCAGAGCAGGAGCCCGTTCCGGACCGCTGCCGTTCCGGACCGCCGCTGGACCCGCAGGTTATTTAAGTTATTTGGGGGGGGTTCGGGAGGGTGGGGGATTTAATTTAAAGGGTCGGGGGTGGGTTTTAGGGGGTTTTAGTGTGCCGGCTCACGATTCTAACGATTTATAACGATAAATCGTTAGAATCTGTATTGTATTGTGTTCCATAACGGTTTAAGACGATATTAAAATTATCGGACGATAATTTTAATCGTCCTAAAACGATTCACATCCCTAGAAAGTATTCTAAAGATTAAAATCACAGAACATATAGAAAGACATGGTTTAATGGAACAAAGTCAGCATGGCTTTACCCAAGGCAAGCCTTGCCTGCCAAATCTGCTTCACTTGTTTGAGCGCACTTTTACTGTATCGGCCTGCTAGTTTTTGGGTACTTGCCAGGGACTTGTAGCCTGGATTGGCCACTGTTGGAAACAGGAAGCTGGGCTTGATGGACCCCTGGTCTGACCCAGTATGGCAATTTATTATGTTCTTTTGTTCTTATGCATCTGCTTATTTTTAATTATTGTGTCACATTTTACAGCCTTATACAGATTCTCACTAGTATAAGTATACAGGCATTTCATCCTAAAAAAAATGATGAAGGGATCTATATGCCCTAATACTCCTCCTCCCGACATGCGCGATGATGGTGGTACCAAGGCCACACTATTAAGGGTTAGTTTTAATATGGCCCTGAGTAAAATCTGTTGTATAGCAGCACATCCCATGTGCACAATAGCAATTTGTCATGTTACACGCTGAATTGCATAGGCTCCAAAGTGACTAAAATGTTTTTGCAAGAAGGAAAGGTAAGTAAAATGTCACCTTGCACACTCATGTAATTATCAATGCAGACACAATGACTTTACCAAGGATGGAGCTAAAGTCATGGCATAATATCAGTATATTTTCTAAGTGACAGCTTAATGATTATATTGAACAAGATATCTTTTTACATTTAAAAGTTTCAAGGTAACCAAAAATAGGAGAAAAATATAAATATCACTTCAGAGCATGAACAAACCCTTTCAACTCATGGAAAATCTCATGCTCCTTGATAGTTAAAAAAAATAAATCATTATAAAAAGCAATTTAAAGAATAAATGAATATTTGATGTGCTGCTTTATTAAGTCTTTCTTAATGACTCAGTTAAAAAGATTTATTGCTTTACTTTTTGAAAAATGAAATTATACTAATGTATTGCCTTACATTTAACACTGAGTGTTTTTCAATATTTTTCTATAGACACGAAATAAGAAAAAAGTCATTTTTTAATGTGATCATTTGAGTCATACTACATACAAGTTGTATCAAATGCTTTTTTAACCATGAAAAGATCCATAGAAGAAAAATACATTTTTTTGTAAGCATTGCATTCTTATGAATGGGCCTTTGTGGGCACAAAAGCTCATCTGCTATAATATTTTTTTTCTGTCAGTTCTTTAAAAGGTTTTCATAACCTTCAAAAACTCTAGATACATTACAAGAATTACTGAACAAAGTCATATTCTGAAATGGAAAATGCCTTTCTCTACAGCAGCATTCTTTCAGTGCTTATTGGTTATGGTTGGGACCAGATGATCAGATTCTGTTTTCTATACCAAATGATGTTACTGAGACTCTTTTTGGGGTAGCGGCTTGAATTCTTGACTATATTGTTGTGGGATATCTCACTAAAATGCCCAATGTTGTTTTGATTGTTTAAATGCAGTTGATTGCCATTTCATTCATGTACAGTACACCTGAATGTTACAGATCATTATAACTTATTTTTATTTTGTAATTTTGAGCTTTTATAATTTGATAATCTTTATGTTCTTTTAAATTTAAATCTTTATTTACGTTTGTTTTTTTATTTAGTTATGTAAACCGTTTTGATTAAACACTGTTTGTAAAGACGGTATATAAACACTTTTAAATAAAAAAAAAATAAAATAAAATAACTTCAATTGATCAACTTTTATTTATCATCAGCCTTTCCAAATAAATACTCAAAGTAAGAATACAATAAAGTATTTATTTATTTATTTTATTTATTTATCGTGTTTTGTATACCGTCATTTGGTTTTGCCAGCAGAACGGTTTACAGTTATCGGGAAATGTGTTAGATAAACATCATCACAACATATTGCCACCATATCGGTTAACAGTTTCAGGAATTGTGTGTTAGTTAAAACAACATGTTCTAATAAACATAGGGTGGGGTTACAAGATAAGATAATTGGGTAGATATGTAACTGGGATGAGTTATACAGGTAGGATAGTAAAACAGGCTTTCCAGGTTCAAGGTATAATTAAGATGTGGTTAGATATACGTTTGAGGTTAGTTAAAATAAATGTCTTAAAGCTTCAAGTGTAGTAGATATGATGATGTTCATGTTATGTGTTGTGCTCCGCGGCCATGGCAACGCACAGCTGTGGACCCCCTACCTCACCTGAGATGGCAACCTGCCGCGGGAATCCCGGGGGAGGACCCGACGCTAGGCCCTCGCTCCGGCATGGGTCCCCCATGCTGATCGCCACAGGAGGAGCCACCCCTGCTCCTTCCTCGCGACGTCCAGCAGCATTTCCCCCGCAAAGGAAATCCAAGATGGCTGCCACCATCTTTAGGTGCGAGGCCATGCCCCCTTCCTAGACTTAAAGGGACCTGATCCCTTTAACCAGCTGCACCTGTGCCTAATCAGCCTGAGCAAGTGAAGTATAAAGGAAGGCTTCCTATGCTCATTCCTCAACTTGGCAACGTTCTCCAACACTGTCTAGTCTGCATGCTTTGGTGAGTTCCCTGCGCTTGGACTCTGGTTCCTGTTTCGTCTTGGTGTTCCTGGTTCCCGACTTCGGATTGGCTTACAGTGATTCTCTGATTCCTGACTTTTGATTGGCTTACGGTGATTCTCTGGTTCCTGACTTTGGATTGGCTTACGGTGATTCTCTGGTTCCTGACTTCGGATTGGCAAGTGGTGATTCTCTGGTACACGACTTCAGACTGGTGAGCGTCGACCCTCTGGCACCTGACCTAGGACTCCTTCAAGACTACCATCTCTGAGGGCCCACCTAAGTCCTAGCGGCCCGGGTCCCTATGGGCTTCTCCTGGGGGGACCACGGGCTTCCAGGGCGAAGCTCCAGTCAGCACTTGCACCAACACCTGACCTCTCAAAGGTCCACCTAAGTCCCAGCGGTCTGGGTCCCTACGGGCTCCTCCTGGGGGGACCACAGACTTCCAGGGGTGAAGACACAGCTCCTCTTCTCATCTCTTCATCAGTCTCCGCTGCCGCCTCAGTCTCCAGTGCCAAGGGTCAGCTCGTCCCGTCTTCTGCTCTGCCTCACCTCCCGACGAGAGAACCTACGGACCATCCGAAAGGTATACCATCCTCCCGTCGGCCAAGGGTTCACAAGCCTGAGCGTAACAGATTGCCAAGTCCATGGACCCGGCAGAGGCATCCGCCCGCCAGGCCATTCCGGGAATGGCCCAGCGCCTGAAGGAGCAACAACAGACCCGCGATGCCCTGGTCTCTGCGGTACAGGGCCTGACCCAGCACCTCGAGGCATTAGGGCCCATGAACCCTATGCTGCCGTATCCGCCTGGGGCCCAAGGAGGCTGCCCTACTCAGCAGCACACCGTCCAGGCCTCTGGGGGCGACCTGGGACAAGGAATTCCCACTCAACTCCCGGCACCCTCTCGATACACCAGAGATGCAAAGTTGTGTCGAGGCTTCCTCAGCCAGTGCCAGGTCCATTTTTCCTTGCTCCCTGCGCAGTTTCACAATGACCTAGTTAAAACCAGCTACATTATGTCCCTGCTCGACGAGAGGCCTCTTATCTGGGCCTCTCATCTGTGGGAGAGAAGGGACCCTGTCTTCGAAGACTTGAGTCAGTTCTTGTCTGCTTTCCGGCAGATGTTTGATGAACCTGTCTGCAAATCTACTGCAGTCTCTGAATTGCTCCGATTGCGACAAGGTACTCGGACTGTGGCCGAATAAGCAACGGAGTTCCGTACCTTGGCCGCAGAGCTGAATTGGAGAGACGATTGCCTCCACGGGATCTTTCTGGAAGGACTAGCCTCATGCCTTCAGAACGAGCTAGCCGCGAAGGAACTTCCGGAAGACCTCGATGGCCTGGTAGAATTGGCCAATCGAGTGGACCGTCGGATGAGGTTTTGCCTTCCAGAAGTCAAGGCGGCAAGGAGGTCCTCACCTCCTTCCAAGAGTGCTTCTGAAGTCCCTGGGACACCCGCCGAGGAACCCATGGAGTTGGGTCGTGGAAGAGTCTCCCCACAGGAACGCCGGAGGCGGATAAGGGAAGGACTCTGTTTTTATTGCGGAGCAGCGGGCCATCAGATAGCGGTATGCCAGACTCGGTCGGGAATCACTCGGGCCTAGGACCAAAAGGAGGTCTCATCCTGGGCCATGCTTCTCCTGCACCTCCACTACCAGTGACATTAACGTTTGCCAGCGGCGAGTTCCACACTTTGGCCTTGGTGGACTCCGGCACCGGGGGTAACTTCATTATGAAAAGTCTGATGGAGCATTTGGAGTTACCACAAGCTCGCCTTCCAGTGCCCTTGGTCATCTCCTCCATTCAAGGGAAACCTCTCCCGGAACATGTGACACACACCACGGTTCCTGTCCCGCTGAGGGTTGGAATCCTTCATCAGGAGCACATGCCATTGTATGTTTTGGAATACTCCCTACACCCCATTGTCTGGGCCTTCCCTGGCTGCAGGAACACAAACCTCAGTTCAACTGGAAGACTTTGCAGCTGTCTCGCTGGGGGCCGAAGTGTCACGGCAATTGCCTCCAATCCGTGGTTCCTGTCTCCTGTCCTGTGGCTTCCACCAGCCTTCCAGGCCTGCCGGCCCCCTATGGCGCATACGCGGATGTGTTCTCGAAACAGAAGGCCGAGATACTTCCACCCCATTGTTCCTTCGATTGCGCCATCAATCTCCTTCCTGGTACTGAGCCTCCTTGGGGCCGCACATACGCCCTCTCACCTGCTGAGAGGGAGGCCATGAATGAGTATATCAGAGAGAAACTGGAGAAGGGCTTCATTCGGAAGTCGAAGTCACCCGCAGGGGCGGGGTTCTTCTTCGTTGGGAAGAAGGATGGGAAGCTTCGCCCCAGCATTGACTATCGGGGCTTGAATGCTATAACGGTCAAGGACCGTTACCCCCTGTCTCTCATCTCGGAGCTCTTTGACCGGTTACAGGGGGCTAGGATCTTTTCTAAACTGGACCTCAGAGAGCAAACGGGAGGCCAAAAGGAGGATATGCGAGCCAAGAGCACGGACAAGCAGAATGGAGAAACAGTGGTGGCCCACATGGCTCGGACAGCGAAGGAACAGTGATCAAGATCCAGCAGGCCAGGCGGATGGAAAGGCACATGGTGAGTGGGCAGGGGGACTATTGGAAGATGTAACGCGAAGCGAGGGTGTGAGCCAGGGTACGGGGCACGGGTCGTCTCTGGTACCTTGTGCGGGTGAGTAAGGCTCGGGGGGTTGGACTGTTGCCAGGCAGGGTGGGGGAGGAGACCAGGCTACTGCCAGCCAAGGGAAGAGACAGCCGAGGACAGAGCGATCAGCGAATTCCCAGGCGACATGCGATAAGGCTAACCAAGGTTATGGTCTGCAGGGATAGGATTATAACCACTGGGAGCGTGGGGGATGGGCACTTTGGCTGGTCTTTTGTCTTTGCAGGAGCAAAAAAGCAGACACATACCGGGGCATCGAGGAATGAAGCATGGAGGGAGGGACAGCAGGACACGCCGGACAGGACAAGCAGCGTGGTGTGTGCAAGCAGTCGGGGGCAGAGCAGAGGAAAGGAACAAGATATCCAGTGTGGGAGGAGGTAAAGCGAGGGAGGGTCATAAAAAAAAAAAAAAAAAGACAGCTATAGAGGCAGCGGTTCTTCTTCATGTTCCTCTACCGATAACAGCGCTTCTCCAGAGCCTTCCAAGGATGCCAGTGTCAGGCAAAGAGAGGCGCGTATTTGCGGACAGGGGCCGAACCTGGACAGCAGTAACCCAATGCACCCTGAATGGGCCACAGGAGGGGGTACCAGGCTCATCAGGGCTTAGACGCAGGAGGCACAGATACGTGTGCTTCCCAGCAGCGGCAGTGTGAGCGGAAGTAAGAGCTGACGCAGGGAGGGCAGCATGAAGGGCGACAGAGAGACCGGGAACAAGGTGCACTAGAATATCCTTAAGTGGATGAGGTGTTGCCTAGGCAGGATAACTTAGTAGGGCTTTACACACCGGGACAATTCAGTGCACCATTAGCATATGGTGACGGTACACCATTGACACGTAGGATTGCGAAGGTGGACTTGGCTCTAATATGATGTACAGTTAAAGGAAAGAATGGTGGGCAATAGAATTCTGTCTTGGGGTAGCCAGACATCAACCTATAGCTCACTCAGAGATCGGCAAGAGGTGAAGCTAGGCTATTCGGGGAGTGCAGGAATAGCCAGAAGTTAGCACAGTGGGATGTACAACATGACATCAGTGTTAAGGTTGCAAAGTCTACTTGGCAACCGTGGGTACGTCACTGTATATTTATGGGATGGGTTGTTCAGAAGGAGGTATTGGAAGGGTGACGGCGATATGCGTGCGACAAAAAGGCCGAGAAGCAGCAGCCA
This sequence comes from Rhinatrema bivittatum, assembly GCF_901001135.1. Classification (NCBI taxonomy): domain Eukaryota; kingdom Metazoa; phylum Chordata; class Amphibia; order Gymnophiona; family Rhinatrematidae; genus Rhinatrema; species Rhinatrema bivittatum. The sequence goes on along the minus strand of NC_042615.1, from coordinate 32,910,269 downwards.
AGTGAGTATTAAAAAAAAAAAAAAAAAAAAAAAAAAGGGTTACAGGCACATTCTGATGTATGTAGGAGTTACGAGCGAGCTATTTGACTATTTCCTGAGGCCAAGTCAGACGTGCTGGCACGGCACATCAGTGCACACAGGCTAATGTCAAGTTTAATAAAAAAAAAAAAAAAGAAATTATACATATATATGGCTGAAGGCATATAGAGTTACAGAGGTCAGAGCTCAGCCGAGGGGGTACAGGGCATTGGGGGGGGGGGGGGGTACAGGGTGGGATAAGGCCTGGGAGATCGTGGGGCAGGAGTACATCTTTTAGATCAGGGCAAGCAAAAGGGTGCATTGAGGTAGACAAAAGCTCCGTGCGCGGATACATGGGGAGAGAGAAAGGGGCATAGGGGGCAGGGGCGATGATAGCAGTTCAGAGGTTGAGGGATGGGAGGTTGCAGATTTTAGCATAGCCAGGAAGCAGGGGATTCCACAATTCAGTAAAGAAAGAAAGAAATATATCAAATGGGGAGTGCCACAGGGCGCCGTTCGGATGTTGTTCATTGCATCCTTCCTGTATGGTTCACGCCGTTTCGGGAGCAGGAAGGACGACGGTGATTTCGGACGGCAGGGATAATCTGAGGTAGAGCCCGCCTTTCCTTTTGGCTTGGAAAGGCGATGTCAGTGGCTGAAGCCAGGTGGCAGGAGGGTGGTATACACTGTACAGGAACATGGAAGTTTGCCCCTTTTAGGGGGTATATTAGGAGAGGTACCAAGGATGAGTAAGGAGGAGCAAGACGGAGGGGAAGCAACAATGGGCGATATATATATAAAAAAAAAAAAAAAGGAGGAATGTTTTTTCGCACTAACTCGTGTGTCTTTGGTTTCAGAGCTGTGGGAGAGAAGGCATGGGACGGCATGCGCCTGACTTGTGGGCCATTCATTTATTCACAGAGCCCAGAGACATGACAGGACATGCCCTGATAGACAGCACTTTGATTTGGAACGTAGAGGAAGGATGCAAGCATGGTCCAGTAGGAGGAGCAGGCTATGGGGACAATCTTTTGCCTTTTATACAGGCATGAACTGAACTGTGGAGTACACCTAACATTCTACTTCTTCATTCGGGTGGTAATGACGTCGGTGTTAAATGTGTCGGATACAGGATGATTAGGTGGGCACAGGTGAGGGTGGGTTGGTAAGACATTAGAGTTCGGTGAGGAATGGGAATCAGCAATGGGAACTCAGGGAGTTAACTAGGACATAGGCAGGGAGGGGAAGATGAGGGAATGGAAAAGGGGATTTTGGGGAGCCACTATTGGTCTTGGAATGTTTGTAGCAGGGAATTTGCAAATGGTAACCGGCCGCAGTGGGGGAACAAGCCGACCAGGTCGGTTTGTTTGTGGCGTAAAACCCGACCACATGTATGTTGGAATGTTGGGTGTGGGGGCGATTTGGTTGGTGGAAAGGGGGGGGAGTGCCTCGTGTAGTTGGGGGGGGCTGCGACACGGGATGACCGGAGAACCAGGGGGCTAAGGTTCACGGTAGAGCTTGCTCTCGCTGGTTCGAGGAGGAGCAGGTGGAAGAGGGAGAGGGGCAGTTACACCATTGGGGATTAAGGTGGTGGAGGACCAAGGCAACGGATGGGGGAGGGACGTTAGGGGAGGGATAGCTTATGGTTAAACTTGTTGTACGGGCTCGGGTTAGTTGAGTATTAAACTGCGGCCTATTTTAAAGCCATCAAGTGGTTGTGTTTTCATTGGGGGGTTGTACGAGACAGTGATGGAGCGCAACGTCTTTCCTCCCTATGTTAAAGGTGAGCGGCGTTGGCTTATCCTGCGCTGCGAATATAACATGGGGGAAAGCGCGCGAGAGCAGAGTCAGGGATTAAGAGATCAGGGGAGGGGGAAGGGCAGGAAAATGCAAGGCGGGAAAGGAGGTTAGGAACAAAAGAAAGGGAGAGGGGAAAGAGTGAGTGATTTCAGGAGAGTCTGAAATCACCTTTCCCGATTGGACAAGAGTCAGGTGACGTGGGCAGAGGCAGTTGGCAGTGTAAGAGAGCAGCGTGTGGGAAGGGAGCGTGCTAGTTTCTGTCCCGCCCGCCCGCCCTTGTTGTTATTGTAAGGTTCACTAAATATGTATCATATGAAATATTTGTCGCAGTTGTGGCGGAAAACCCGAGCCCATGTATGTTGGAATGTTGGGTGTGGGGGCGATTTGGTTGATGGAAACGGGGGGGGAGTGCCTCGTGTAGTTGGGGGGGCTGCTACACGGGATGACCGGAGAACCAGAGGACTAAGGTTCACGGTAGAGCTTGCTCTCGCTGGTTCGAGGCGGAGCAGGTGGAAGAGGGGGAGGGGCAGTTACACCATTGGGGATTAAGGTGGTGGAGGACTAAGGCAACGGATGGGGGAGGGGCATTAGGGGAGGGGTAGCTTATGGTTAAACTTGTTGTATGGGCTCGGGTTAGTTGAGTATTAAACTGCGGCCTATTTTAAAGCCATCAAGTGGTTGTTTTTTCATTGGGGGGTTGTACGAGACAGTGATCGAGCGCAATGTCTTTCCTCCCTATGTTATACATCATATATCAAAGAAATAAAGGATGCTTCATTGCAATCATTGATAGAAACTTATACAAATAATTCTTTTCAACGGATCTCTTAAACTACAGGAAATTGTGGACCAAGATGTACATACAGGCATTTATAGAGCTCCATGTATTTATTTACCATATTTAAGGAATTAGCCATATACATAAGACTTCTACCCCTACTAATATAGCATTTCAACTCTTCCCATCCAAAAAGTCCCTTAGTTGATCGGATTCTAAGAAAATATATTTAATCTCTTGATACTTCAAAAGGCTAAGCGAGATCTCGTCAGCCATGGATAGCAATCTGAGCTCCTGGGTCACCGTCCCAGCGGCCCTCGCCTCCGGCATCCTTGGGGTAAGATTGAAGAATCTTTCTATCTTAGGCTGTTGAACTCCTTCTTCCTTTGTAGAAATATTCCCTTTGAGTCAAGCTTTTCACTTCGTATGTGGCATGATTGAAAGGTATTCAAATTAAGGTAATTGCAGAAAAAGTAAAGAGTCCTTGAGCCAAGGATTAGAGCGATCCTTTCTCACGTCTTATGTGTCGGCCATCTTGGTCCTTGCATTTTATAGTTTTTATTCACCTTCAATATAACTGAATATGTTTATGAAATAGGTAGAGAAAATATGCATTTTCTTGCATTGGAAATATTAACATATGCTGAAACAACTGAAACATATACGTGGATGAGTACTTTTGGGACAGAAATAATTGGCTTTCCCGCTGCACAAATATTCATCTCCGCACATCCACTTATCTATGTAAACACTGTACCACAGGTTGGTTACGGAGGTAGGCTCTCTATGCACAACTGTGAAAATATGAGCTTAATTGCTAACCCCTCCCCAACCTTGCCCCCACGAATGCCTTCTCCCTCGGCGCATAATAGTACACATGTGCTGGCACTGTGCACATGCTTTCATGCACAGAGAGTGTAAGCAATTTTGAAAGGTTCCATTTCCACCATATTTCCTGCAGAAATGCCTTTGAAAATTGTCCTTGCTAGCAATTGTCGTATTTAAAACCTGATTCCAACATTCTACTAAAGCTTCATGAGATATATAGAGCCTTAAGGAAGTTGTCCAAATGACTTTTAGCCTTGGGAAAAACTGTCTTAAAAGAAGGCCTATCCTTAGTAGCCAGAACGGAGCCTGGGAGCTTAAATTTAATTGTAACACGGTCTGGCCAACCAGGATTTAGCAGAACCTAATCTCTTATATAGAATAATGAAAAGCATGACATTCATTTTTCTGTATCAAACCTCCAGTGTCACTCATTCTCATTTATCCACCATTCATCTGACCTTTCATTCACATTTGTGCCCTCCACCTCTCTCAGAACTAAATTTCCAATTTCCTTTGAACATACTTTTCCCATTAGAGCTCTTTAGATCCTCTGGCAACAGTTTCACATTACTAGCCTACATCTCATAAGAATCAGTTGTCTTCTTGTTTGTTTCCATATCAACAGACAACCTTTCCTGGTACACAAAATTGTAATTTGGAAACGCAATAACAGAACACCTGCCCCCTGGAGCATCACTCCAGAGTATCAAATGATGCCAGTTGACCTCATGATCTCCTTTATCCCGCCAAAATATATTAATGAAAAAATACCCAGATTGACACTGAATTTCTTATTAACTGCCTCCCGATTCTAAAAGAGAGCTGTACAAAGCAGTGTACAGACTAAACATTTAACAAAGCAGTAATTTTAATAGATCTTGGTACTTGGTACAGTTGATTATGGGATTTTGTTGGATAGATTGAGGAAATTGAGTTTAACAAGTACAGCTTTTAATGGTGTGAATCATTCTTAGATGACAGGTATCAGAAGGATATCCATAGTAAATTTAGTTCTTCATCCCGGTAATTAGACTACGGGGTTCCTTAAGGATCCATTTTATCTCTTCTTTTTTTAAATTTAAATAGAAATCATTAGCCAATTTACTGCATTTTTTACCTGTAAAATTCAGAATTTACTGCCTTGGTTACCTGTAAAATTCAGAATTTACTTCAAAGTCCTGTGCCTATCACATAAATTTATCAACAGAATGGTTGAACGCCTCTCTACACCTTTACACCCCTCAATGAAATTTGAGATCTGCGAATAAGGGTCTTTGATGTATTCCTTCAGTACAAACCGCACTTTTAAGTGAGGAGAGGGAGAGAGCTATAATGATTGCTGGACCCCAATTGTGGATCTCTCTGCCCTATGAACTAAGAGCTAGAGTCATCATTTTTCTATACATTTCATTGGAATAGCACCTGCAATAAAAAAAGGGACGTGGTTAGGGTAATATTCCACATACCGCAATGTGTGCTATTGTACCACATCACATAGGTATTTTAGTGCAGGCTTGATGATGCGGTTATTAGGGATGTGAATTGTTTTTTGACGATTTAAAATATCGTCCGATTATATTTTAAATCGTCATTCGTTAGAGGCGATATTTAATAGGAATTCCCCCGATTTATCGTCAAAAATCATAAATCGGGGGAAGGGGGAGGGGAAGGGGGAGGGCGGGAAAACCGGCACACTAAAACACCCTAAAACCCACCCCCGACCCTTTAAAATAAATCCCCCACCCTCCCGAACCCCCCCTCAAATGCCTTAAATTACCTGGGGTCCAGTGGGGGGGGGGGGGGGTGTCCCGGTGTGATCTTTTACTCTTGGGCCTCCGGTGCGTTGTAGAAATGGCGCCGGCGCTACCTTTGCCCTGTCATATGATAGGGCAAAGGTAGCGCCGGCGCCATTTTGTTTTTTGTCCCCCGACGTCAGGAGCGTAGGAGATCGCTCCCGGACCCCCAGGGGGTCCGGGAGCGATCTCCTACGCTCCTGACGTCGGGGGACAAATGTCCCTGGGGGTGTTTAGGGGGGACAAAAGTCCCTGGGGGTGTTTAGGGATGTTTTAGTGTGCCGGTTTTCCCGCCCTCCCCCGATTTACGATTTTCACAATATTTAAAAAAACAAAACCGCGACGATCCGATTCCCTCCCCCCCCAGCCGAAATCGATCGTTAAGACGATCAATCACACGATTCACATCTCTAGCAGTTATACATTTAACAAAAAAGTGTTGAAAAAATTGTTGACAAAAATCTTTGGGAGTGGCATTTAATAGAAGATTTCCTAAACAACATTTCCTTTTTGGACAGTTATTTATAGTGGTGGAAATTGATATAGTTCTTTTTTTGGTTTTTTAAATTTATCGCACACATGATATTTTCACATCATGAGCTGAGAAGTGTCCAGACAGGCTTATACCACCTTTTGGGGCTGCTGCTGGCTAGAGAGAGAGAGAGAGAAAGACTTTCTTTTTAAGGCTCTGACTGTGGATATAAAACTCCCCCCCCCCTCCCCAAACCTAGGCCACCACCAAAATGTCACCCTGAGTTCTAGATGTCCCTCTTATAGTGGTATAAAAAGTTGACTAATATGTGTGCCTCTTCAGAGGCTCTCTTTCTCTTTCTCTCCTCCCCTCCCCTCTCCCCCTCTCCCCTCTCCTGCCCAAAACGAGATTTGCGGTAAATATCGCAAATTCTGTTTTGGGCATAACGTCAGGAAAAAAGGTGTAGATATTTCTAGCATTAAATCATTTGATAGCATGCATTATGCAATGTTAAATGCCCCTCATTTTCATAAACTCCACCCAAACTCCTCCCTTTTGTCTAAATTTTTAAAATTTGTATACACATCTTGCGATAATGCCCTTGAAAACTTGGCTGTTTAAACAGGCATATGAGAGCACTGATTTAACTTAAATCATGTGAGTAATTGGAATTAGGTTAATGTTAAGGAGTTAAGAAAGAATTGGAAAATTATTAAGGTCCGAGGCCTCTATTTCTCTGTTTTCCTTTTTTTCATTTTTCTTTTTATTTAGGAAATGTACCACTGTTTTATCATAGTTATTATGCTAAAGCTTTATTTCTGTTATTTATTTTTAATGTAATTTTATGATTTTATTGATTTTGATACTTTTATTATATTATTTGTCTTGTAAACTGTTATGATTGGTCACAGAATGATGGTCTATAAATATAATAAATAAATGAATAAATACTGTGCATAAAATTAGCACATGTGTGTGTTTTAAGTTGCATATACTCACGAATACACTACTTTACAAACACAAAAATTCATGTGTATATTTAGTTTTGCATGCATATTTATACTTGCAAAAAGGGGTGATCTAGCAGCAGGGCTAAGAGTTGTATGCAAAAGTTATTATTTCATAAGAGGCTTATGCAAGTACATTTGGCAACTTATTTGCACAATTTTACACCTGCTAATTATCTTGCATAATTAATATCAGACTCATCTGTTGTCTGCTATTGGTTGGATGGAAGGTCTGGCTGAAATATGGGGAGTTCAGAATGAAGAACTAGAGGGTCTAGATGACCAGGAGAAGAACTGGTTGAACTAGTAGAGGTATGTACTGCACAAATATTTACCCAGTAATCATCTTGGGAGTTCTGTATATATGTTTTTCCATATCCTGCAACTCCTCACCTTTTGGGCCATCCTCTTTTAGAGATGGTCTCAGGGTTATAAATTGCCACTGAGCAAGAAAGGAGATATTGAGAGGGTTAGGAGACATTGAAAAGGGTTGGAGAGTTGTAGGAGAAGAGTTGAGTAAGTCCCCAAAGCCTAATCATCTGAAGAGATTTTGGAATCTTGAGTTTTTGAGAAATCTTGAGGATACTGGAGAAATGATGTTTTGCTAATTTGGATCATGTCCTGACTGAGCATGAGGATTCCCTGGAAGGAAGGCTGGATCCCTGATTTTGCTTCTTTTGCCGAAAGCCATAGCTAGCCTATGGCCAATATGGCAATGGCCAAAGGTGCTACTTGTTAAGGGTGCCACCAGCCCATTGCATGAATAACTAATCCATTGTGAGTCTGATTGGTACAAGAAGAGCATGTCCTTCACCTTTCCCACCCCAATCTTGGCAGCTGGCACCTCTTCTATCCCACAGCTAAAACTTCAGCCACATTATTTGAACTGCAGGGCTCTGTCTATACAGAACCCCACAGGATTCAAACATCAGCAATTCAAACTGCTGTTGTTTGAATCATTTGGGGCTCTGTAGAGACAGAGGCCCATGGCTCAATTAATAGGGCTGAGATTCCAACCATGAGCCAGATGAAGAAAGCGGTGTTGTATCTATAGTAGAAGAAGCATGCCAAACAAAGGATATGGGGATTTGTTAGAAGATAAGGTGTAGAAGGGATACCTGGAGAGCAGCGGAAGAATGGGGACTGGGTAACAGGATAGTGAGAGAGCACGGGAAAAATGGGGTCTGGGAGAGAGATCATGGGGGAACTTGGGTACTGAGGGGGGGGGGGGGGAAGATGAGGGAAGAATGGGGACTAGGGACCTGGGGAATGAGAGAGCAGGGGAAGAATGGGGTCTGGGGGACAGATCAGGTGGGGCTTGGTGCACTGAAATGTAGAAGAAATCAGGGTAAGAATGAACTGGGAGGGTGGGAAAGCAGGGGGAGAACTGGACTGTGAAGTGGGAGAGCAGGGGAGGATAGGGCTGTCATTTTGGGACTAGGGAGAGAGAGAGCAGGTGAAAAACATGGACTCAAATACCTGGTTGTGGAAGAGTGGGGACGTACAGGGACTTGAAGACTGAGGGAAGATCAGAGGATGAACGGGGATTCTATGACCAGGGGGTAAAAGCAGGAACTCAGTGACTAGGGATGTGGGGACTAGGAAGGGCAAGGAATCTGAGTGGAGGAGGAGCAGAAAAAGAAATTAGAGAGATGCCAAGACATAGACTAAGAACTTAAGTGAGTATGAGTGGGGGTGTATTAAATGACCTAGGAAAAGTATCAGTGAGGGTGTGAATGACCTGGAGTACTGGAAAGAGTATGAGAGGCAGTGGAAAAAGAGTTGGGTTATGTGAAGTGAGAGAGGGTGGGAAAGGGGTTCAGAAGGCAGTGAAAGAGGAGTAATAGAAGGTTCAGTAGGGGGCAAGAGACAGAACAAATGAGCCAAGGAGGAAAAGTGTGACAAGGAAGGAGCAGGAGCTGAGAGAGGCAGAGGAAGGTAGATGAGGGTTGGGTTGGGTGTAAGAACAGAAGGTGGAAATGGGGGACTAAGGAATGAGTAAAAAATGAAAAGGAATAATAGGTTAGAGAAGCATGAAATGTGGAGGGAATGGGAAGGGTTGGGAGATAGAAAGCTGATAGGTAGGTGAGAGATGAAAAGAGGGAAACTGAGAACTGGAGGATTACAGGAGAAAAAGAAGGGTTGAAAATTATGTCTGAGAAGACGGCAAAGAAGAGAGAAATCAAGAATAAAGATATAAGGGAAAGATCAGTGTCAGAGAAATAGGAAAAGAAAGGAAGAAAACAGGAGGAGAGAGAAGAAATGGAAAATGGGAAGGGGACCCTGGAAAAGAACTTAGAAGAAGACCAAAAAGAGACCAGTACCAAATTAACTGCCCACACAAAAGGTAGAAAAGAAAACATTTTATTTTCAGTTTAATGAGAGAGCAATGTGTCATGCTTTGCAAATTCACATTTTTATAATCTTTGTATGTTGCATTTCTCTTTCTCTTTCTCACATGTTGCACTGTGGTTTCCATTTTGGTTTTTATCTGCATGTTTCTGTATCTAATTTGTGGGCCCTTATTTTGTATTAGGTAAAGGTCAGTCTGTATTTTGCTTCTATGACTGCAATGAGGGATTTTGTTAGCATATAGTATTTCTGTAGGGATATATAACTTGTTCTGTTTTTCTAGTAGCGGTTGTATTGGTGTTCTAGGGCCTACAGTAATAATTGTAGTGCTTCCCTCTCAAAGTAAGTTTGTGGCTGTTATAAAATGGAAGTTTGCTACAAAGGTTCTGAGTATCTTTTTTAGAAGGGTTTTGTAGTGCATCAGTTTGGTCGTGAAGAGAGTGTTTTATCAGTAAAATCTAAACCCTAATTAGCTTAATATAATTTAAAAAATCCTATAATACAATAGCAGATAAAAAGGTATGACATTATGGTTTAACGCACAACTCTCTTTTTTCAGCCCTTACTGCTTTTACAAGAAAGAGATCATTTTTGTTTATGTTGGGATGGATTGCGGATTTTATAATTACTGTGCACCATTTAGAGATTTTTTTTATAACAAGCAGTAAATTAAATTGAATGAATGAATAAATAAATAATCAGTTGGGTTAAATGTTAAGGGACACATTCATACAGACCTATATGGGTCACACTTATGTGTACTTATAGATTATAAATAATGTTACATTTAAAGTTAAAATTTTAAGACGGCCTCATGTTGTGTTCAGAGTGTGAGTGCACTTTTTTACTTGGCCATAAGTGTAAAATTGCCTGGCTACAGCACTGCTTGCACCAAGTTAACAGCAAGGTGGAAAACAGATTGGAAGTTTTGAGAAATAGTTTGGAAATTCTGTTTTCCATCACACCTGGTGAATGTTGGAATTGGAGGAGAACTTACCTACCCTTTTTGAAGAAAATATTTTGGACCAGGACACAGTTAAAAGAAAGAGGGTCATCAAAAGAGGCATGCTTCTTTATGATTTTAATTTTTCTTATCTTGTTTTTGATTTTTTGAATTATTGCCCGGATCTTATTTTTCAAGCTTGAGTAAACATTTTTATAATTTGAACACCAAATTTGGACACTAAGAGGTGCATATTCAAAAGTATTTAGCTGGCTAACTCACATGTTAGACAAAAAATCAAGAGAAACTCTATCGCTGACCAATTATGTTTGTTTAGAAAAACATTTCTACGTATCTTTGTGAAGATTATTGAAAGCTTTCATGCACCTACACTACGTGGAACTGTGGATTTTCTTACAAAAACATCACTGATTCAAAAAATGTATTTGTGGAGTGGGAGGGAGGTTTCATATACAGTGTAGGTGTACCTGCACCAATACGTGATTGGTTATAATCATCAACCAGCCTCCTCCTCCGTGGATATTTTTTTTTAAACTAAAAAGATTTTTTTAAAATGACAGTCCCAATAGAACATCAGATTCTTCCGTGGCACTGTAGACATTAAATTTATGTACGGGATATGTACAATTCAAGCTGTGAGGCTTGAAATAAATTTTAAAGAGGGTCCACAACCGACTTCCCAAATTTGTTGGTCAATGATGTCAAACCTTTAAATTTCCCCACAGACATCTTCCTCTTCCCCAAGTGCTCTTTTGAATGCAATGTTTTTCTTCCTAATCTTCGGTCTTTCCAGATGATGATTTTTTTTTTATGTATTTATTTTATTTAAAAACATTTTATCACCTACCATTCCAAAATCATAGCGAGTTACAAAAAGTTACAAAATCATTCATAATAATAGAGAACATACAATGAGAAAATTGAAATATCAACAAACTCAACATAAAAGTTTATATTGCTCTTGGTAGATCTTCATCATGTTGCCTAAAGAGGGGCACTCGTTCATAAGATGTGAAGAGTACCTCACAGTCAATTCAAAAACAGTTGTTTGAATAGCCACGTTTTTAAGTTCTTATTAAATTCCTTAATATCGAGCAAAAGTCAGAGTTGTTCCAGTAGGGAGTTGCATGGTACAGGATCAGCTACTAGAGATGTGAATCGTGTCCTCGATCGTCTTAACGATCGATTTCGGCTGGGAGGGGGAGGGAATCGTATTGTTGCCGTTTGGGGGGGTAAAATATCGTGATATATCGTTAAAATCGTTAAAACCCGCTAAAACCCACCCCCGACCCTTTAAATTAAATCCCCCACCCTCCCGAACCCCCCCCCCAAATGACTTAAATTACCTGGTGGTCCAGCGGCGGTCCAGAACGGCAGCGGTCCGGAACGGGCTCCTGCTACTGAATCTTGTTGTCTTCGGCCGGCGCCATTTTCCAAAATGGCGCCGAAAAATGGCGGCGGCCATAGACCAACAGGATTCGACGGCAGGAGGTCCTTCCGGACCCCCGCTGGACTTTTGGCAAGTCTTGTGGGGGTCAGGAGGCCCCCCCCAAGCTGGCCAAATGTTCCTGGAGTTCCAGCGGGGGACAGGGAGCGATTTCCCGCCGCGAATAGTTTTCCGTACGGAAAATGGCGCCGGCAGGAGATCGACTGCAGGAGGTCGTTCAGCGAGGGTTCCGGCGCCTCGCTGAACGACCTCCTGCAGTCGATCTCCTGCCGGCGCCATTTTCCGTACGGAAAACGATTCGCGGCGGGAAATCGCTCCCTGACCCCCGCTGGACCTCCAGGAACTTTTGGCCAGCTTGGGGGGGGCCTCCTGACCCCCACAAGACTTGCCAAAAGTCCAGCGGGGGTCCGGAAGGACCTCCTGCCGTCGAATCCTGTTGGTCTATGGCCGCCGCCATTTTTCGGCGCCATTTTGGAAAATGGCGCCGGCCGAAGACAACAAGATTCAGTAGCAGGAGCCCGTTCCGGACCGCTGCCGTTCCGGACCCCCAGGTAATTTAAGTCATTTGGGGGGGGGGGGGGTTCGGGAGGGTGGGGGATTGAAGGAGGTAGGATTTGGCAAGGAAATGTTTAAGTTATTTGGGGGGGGTTCGGGAGGGTGGGGGATTTAATTTAAAGGGTCGGGGATGGGTTTTAGCGGGTTTTAGTGTGCGGGCTCACGATTCTAACGATTTATAACGATAAATCGTTAGAATCTCTATTGTATTGTGTTCCATAACGGTTTAAGACGATATTAAAATTATCGGACGATAATTTTAATCGTCCTAAAATGATTCACATCCCTATCAGCTACTGAAAGTGCATGCTCTCTCTCTTTGCCCAGGTGTGCTTGGTGTAGTGCGTGGATCACAAGTAAACCTTTGTTGGCTGATCTTAATATTCTTTGTGGAGTGTAAACGTGAAGAACAGCACCAAACCTAAGTGGGTCCTCTTCACCCACTCACATTTTTAATCCATCTTGAAACCCACTCTTAGTGATGCTTTCATGTACTTCCACCTCAGAACATTAAAACGTGCCACACTTGGAGTGAGGAGGGAGAGTTTTGACCAAGGTACAAAGGGATGATGAAGGAGATAAAAAATGTCATTGAAATGGCTGTCATGGCAGTGTTATTTTTGGATGCTCCCAGTGTTTCTGTCAAAGTAAAGCTGAAAGTGATTGGGAGGGGGTAAGACACTATTACGGGTTTCAGGGATCTGGGGCAGGTGAATAAGGTGGAATGGATGCTATGGGTGAGTGGGGAGGGTATAGTGAGGGGCAGGAAGGACTCGTGATTTTCCAGAAAATAGGAGGGAAGGAAGGAGGGGGCAGCCTTGGGCAGTTAGTGCCTGCTGCTTTTGAAATATTGTGGTTGAGTGGGAGGGTTAGGGCATTGGGTGCTTTGCCTGCATTTATTTTAAAGTGTTTTCTGGGCTGTTGGGAAGAGGGATTGGACAGAAGGCCTCAAAGGTTTTTTTTTTCTGTTTTAGTTTGCAGCCACTTAACCAGTTTTATTTTGCATATCGCAGGTTAAGTAACAAGTTATCCGGATACAGGTGGCTAGATAACTTTCAAACCTTACCAGTTTAAACATTATCTGGCTAAAGGTAGCTGGATAACTGTAGGCGAGTATATTCTAGGGATGTGCAGCAGGGACGGATTTGTCCCATTCGGTATTCATATTCGTTGGGACCCAAATCCGTTGCATCCATTCTTGGGGGACCCCTATCCAGTTATTAGTTATATATGTATTCATTTCCCCCCAAAACCCCATCCCAACCCTTTAAATTTAATTAACTACAACCCCTCACCCTCCTGACCCCCCAAAGACTTGCCAAAAGTCCCTGGTGGTCCAGGGGGAGTCCTGGAGCGATCTCCTGCACTCAGGCTGTCGGCTGCCGGTATTCAAAATGGCGCCGATAGCCTTTGCCCTTACTATGTCACAGGGGCTACTGGTGCCATTGATTGGCCCCTGTCACATGGTAGGAGCAATGGATGGCCAGCGTCATCTTGTGCTAGTCTTGGGGAGGTCAGGAGTCCCCCCAAAGACTTGCCAAAAGTCCCTGGTGGTCCAGCGGGGGTCCTGGAACGATCTCCTGCACTCAGGCCGTCGGCTGCCAGTATTCAAAATGGCGCCGATAGCCTTTGCCTTTACTATGTCACAGGGGCTACTGGTGCCATTGGTCGGCCCCTGTCACATGGTAGGAGCAAAAGATGGCACCGGCCATCCATTGCTCCTAACATGTGACAGGGGCCGACCAATGGCACCGGTAGCCCCTATGACATAGTAAGAACAAAGGTTATCGGTGCCATTTTGAATACCGGCAGCCGACAGCCCAAGTGCAGGAGATCACTCCAGGACCCCCGCTGTACCACCAGGGACTTTTAGCAAATCTTGGAGGGGTCAGGAGGGTGGGAGTTTATTCGTTAGTGATACGTTGTATTCGTGTGGGTTCGCCATACATTTTGTGACCCCCACGAATACAAAGAATATGGCATGTATGTTGCAGATTGCCAATACGTTGCAAACAAATGCACACCCCTAGTATATTCAGTGGGATGTTTATCCAAGTCACGTTATCTGGCTAACTTTAGATGGCTAACTTATTTGCTCGGCTTGGAGTAACTTCTCACTCCACAATCTCTAAACTCACTAGCAGAGAATGTTCACATGGGTGCTCCTGAGACCAAATGATACTCATCACAGCCCAGTTAGGTCTTCTGGAATGAGAGAAGCAAATACTACTTTAAGGCCTTTGAGTATCAGGATAACTGCCCAGGGGATAATAAAAATATACCTCTTTACAGGTTGTTTTGTTATTTGTCAAACAAAAGTTTATTAATACAAAATTCAAAAAGATAGTGTTAACAAAAATTACTTCCAAAATTATAACCCAGCACAAAAACAAACATAAATGCAAATTTCTGGAGACTCTTTGGCCCCTGTTACCTGCGAAGCTACACTAGGAACAAATAATGGCTAAGGATCTACAGCCTCAAAATGTTTGGTTTGGTTCATTTCCGGGTTTAATTTTTCATTTCAGTTTACTTCATTTAATGTATTTTTCAGTTTGGTTCATTTGCCAGATCAAAAATAAAACATTAAGCAACAACTTCCCACCCCCCAAAAAAAGTTTTAAAAAATACCAGCTCTCCAGTGGCCCTGACTAGGCATTCTCTGCACTGAGGCCTAGCCCCAGGCCAGGGCCCAGTGCCAAGATCTAGCCTCAGAATGGGGATGATCACCAAGGCCTAAGATCAGGCCAGGGCTGGGCAACAAGTCCTATGCCCTGGCGGAACTGGTGCCAAGCCCATGACCCAGGCCGAGCCCAGCATTGAAACAGTTTTGATTTGTACCTGACTCTAAAGTTCCAATGCCTAGACCAAGACTGGGCTCTGCTCTGAGGCCAAATCCAGTTCATAGGCCAGAGTATTCCCCTTCTGTAAAGTTGCTGGGAGTACCAAGTCCCACCCATGTCCCCCCCCTTACCACCTTCCTGAGTATGCTGAAAATGGGCAGGAGTTAGGCTTGGTTACTCCTGGGTCCAGGTGTTTTAAAATTGGAACTATCCCCCTGGAGAATGGTGCAGAATGACATCACATCAGTACCCCCGACCGGTATGTTGACACCATTTTGATGTAACGTCATGCATTTCAAATATTACATTTTAAAAAAGGGGGGCCTCCCAGCATTGGGGTCTAGCCTTTGAAAGGGTTGTTGTGCCAAGGCCTAGTCGTGGGCCAGAACTCAGCTCTGAGGCCTAGACCTAGACCTAGGCCTGGTAAAAGACCTAACCCAGGGCCATGTTCAGGTGCTGAGGCCTAGGCTTGGGCCCAGTCTTGCCTGGTGCTAAATCTTGACCCTATACCCATGTACAGGGATAAGCCTCAGTGCCAGAAAGGTCCAGCCAATGCCCGCTGAGGCCCATTTTTTAAAATGCCACAAATACCAAAATATCCAAAAATGTATGAGTATTTTCATAGGGGGCTATTTTCTCTTTGTTCCATTGGGAACACATAGAAAATAGTCTCATTTATTGCATTTAAAAAAAGAATGCACCTATTTAATAAGCGATTTTCTGTTGCTCCTACAAATTCTCCACTTATATCTAATTTATTTATTTATTTATTTATTAAGGCTTTTTATATACCGACTTTCTTGATACAAATCAAATCAATTCGGTTTACAATGAACTAAGCAGAATATACAATTAACCAATCAACAAGAGTTACGGAGCATACAGTTACATTATAACAAGGAAGCCTTAACTTGGAGTAGGAAAATAAAGAAGGGGTGAACGGAGCAATAAATATATAAATAAAATGAAATAAAATAGAATAAATACTATATACAGAAGAGGGGGCAAGGGGCCAACCTCTCTTTAATGGATATTATGCATGAAAAATTTGGAGAGTTTTGTTTACAGAGATGTGTGGTGTACAATTCTAATGTACAATGTGGTGTATTTTACAATGTACAATGTGGTGTAATTACAATGTATAATGTTACAATGTAATACAATGATAAGTACATTGTCTAATTATAATGATATATTATAATTATAATTATATTATATAATAAGAATTATATACTAATATAATTATATATATATATTATATATATATATATATATATTATTAAGATATAATTATTATTAATATATATATATAATTATATATTATATAATTATATAATTATATATTATAATTATAATTATATTTATATAATATAATTATATAATTATATAATTATAATTATAATGTACAATGTATAATGTACAATGTAATTACAATGTAATGTGGTGTAATTACAATGTAATGTGGTGTACAAATCTAATGTAATGCTTGTCAACCACAAAAGCTATACTGTGGCTGACCCTCACTAACCTCGCACACTGCCGTTGATCTCAGTCCCAGCATGCTGCCATGTCCTGGGCCCTCCTTAGGTGTATGCAGCAACATAGGGGACTTGCTACCAGAAGCTCAGGTGCCATACCATTAGTACCAGCATAGGGTACTATGCGCATGTTCTTCATGTTCCTTCATTTTAGATAATTCATTTAGATTTACCAAAGAAACTACATTTAGTTATCAATCACCTTTTTCTATAGAATTCTGTACTACTTGACATTTGTTGTATTTCTGATTATTTAAAGTTCAGGAAAGCACTTAAGACCTGGTTTTTCAAAAAGGCATTTGATAATATTTAAGCTGCTTTCGCAGAGTGGATGATTATGCTTTGGTGATGCTGTAACATTGCTGACCTTGTATTTCTTTTTTGTCTGTTGTTTCAATTTTTGAGTATGAATTTTTAGTTTTAATTTTATGTGTATGAAGTTTGATTCTTTTAATTTTCTTTGTATTACCACTTGGGGAATGTGTTTTTACAAGCAGTTTATAAAGTTGTAATAAATGAAATGAATGAAAATGAATTAGGGATCTTGCTGTCTGAGCCCAGCTGCCATACTCCTAGTGCCACCATAGAGGACTTGCTACCTGATGTATAACTGCCATTCCCCTATTTCTACCAAAGGGACTTACTAGCATACACCTACTTGCCATGCTCCTTATACTACCATAGGGGAATTGCTGCCACAAGCCTACTTGCCATGTCCCTTAGATTACCACAGGGGCCTGACTGTTGCCCTTGTACCTGTCTGCCAAAACCCTTATACCCCACATAGTTCTTGAAGTTACTGCTCCACCTAACTGCTATGTCTGCTTAATAGGGATGTGAATCGTTTTTTGACGATTTAAAATATCGTCCGATATATTTTAAATCGTCAAAAATCGTTAGAAGCGCGATACAATAGGAATTCCCCCGATTTATCGTCAAAAATTGTAAATCGAGGGAAGGGGGAGGGCGGAAAAACCGGCAAACTAAAACAACCCTAAAACCCACCCGACCCTTTAAAATAAATCCCCCACCCTCCTGAACCCCCCCCCCCCCCAAAATGCCTTAAATTACCTGGGGTCCAGAGCGGGGATCCCGCTCTGGACCCCAGGACCCCAAGCTGGCCAAAAGTGCTTTTTGGGCCGAACGAGCCGTCCGGCGCGAACTCGCCGGGAATCACGTGACGCCGGCGTCACTCGACGTGCCGCCGACGTCACATGCTTCTCGCCAAGGATTGCAGAAATGGCGTCCTCACTCCGCTCCATCACCAGGGAGTTGTGGTAAGTCGGGGGGGGGGGGGGATTAAGGAGGGTGAGGGGGTTTATATTTTTATTTTGGCTCAACAATCGCGATTTCCCACATATCGAACATATCTATGTTCGATATGTGGGAAATCCGATCGTTTATGTCGAATCAATTTTTTAAGTAAAAAAAAAAAAATGAGTTGCGTTTCACTAATGCGGTCAATCCGAATGCACACCCCTAAAACTTACTATAAAGCATAATCACACTCATTTGTGAAACTATTTGCATGTTCTGAATGTTATATCAGTTTCATTTGAAAAACCCATTTTAAAAGAAAATCAAAATTCCACCCAGCAGCTAAATCAAGTTTCAGCAAGGAATGTAATAAAAGCTTTTCTCAAAAAGATGATTCATATCACTGGTCATTTGCTTGTACTGAATATGATAGTAGACAATGTGCTTCAATAGAATGATTGATATCTCCCATGCTACTCTGCCTTGCTTATATACCCCTCAATGCTATACCTTGGAGGTCTTTGTGCACGTAGCCTTGCATTCATGCCCAGACCTTAAACCTTGGAGTTCTCTTTGCCACTGTCTTGCTGTCATAACCCAGTTCATACACATTGAGTTGTTCTTACCAGTCTGAGATTCTGCTTTGCACCTCTCATATTGTTTTGGTGTCTTGAAGTCATTGTTTGTGCAGCTCGACCCCTTTATCATTGCCTTGGGGGTTTTTTCTGCCACCTTTTCTGCTTTGTTCCCCCTTCTTGGTTTCTTAGGATGCTGATGCCACTTTTGATTGTCAGTTGCCACTTGAGATGCAATCAAGGGTTCATCTCACTGTTGCTGGTACCCTCTTTTGGAGCCTTGGGGTGCTCTTCCCACACTTGCTTTCTTCTTGGTTTGTTATAGTGGGGTTCTTATCCCCAGAAGAAAACATTTGAAAACAGTCACAATAAAGATACAGGTTTCACTACCACAGTATGGCACCTGTTCTATACTTTTTCATTTTTTTCCAATCCATACACAATCTCAGCCTGGTTCTCCAACACTGTTTGATGGTTTATTATACTGAATTGGTTTGCACAAAAAAAAATCCCTCTTTCAGATGGAAGTAATACAGGCGTAAGAGAAAAATATTCTTAAGAAAAACCATTTACTGAATGTCATATGAGGTTAGAGTACTGTAGTAAGACAGAACTCATGCAAAATCAGAAAATGGAACAGCCAGACATTACTACTGAATAATATGGGAAATGGTTTCAAGATAGAGCAAGCTTCACCACATTCCAGGAAAACCATACCACACTTATTAGAGAAATTATTCAGATGTCCTGCATGTGTTAACAGGCTCCTTCAGAAAGCCCAGTTCATAAGAAATTCAGTATCCCATCCAGCAGCTAGATCAAGTTTGAGCAGGGAATGAAACCAAAGCTTATTTCCAGAAAATTATCATAATTCATTCTCTTGTACTGATTCTGATAGTTGGCAAGAGTACTTGAACAGAATGACTGGCTTCTCCCATGCCACATTACCTTGCTGCTATGGCCCTCACACTATACCTTAGGGATCCTTTTGCCACTCATCCTTGCTGCAATGCCCATACTTTACACTTTGGAGTTCTTTCTGCCACTCTACCTTGCTGCCATATCCCACTTTGAGGTGTTCATGCCAGTCTGAAAGACAGCTTTATCTTGATGCCACTCTTTCTGCTTCATGCTCCCTTTTATCAGTCCCTTGGAGTTTTTTCTGCCACCTTTTCTGCTTCATTCCCCCTTCATTGTGCCTTATCTTGCTGATGCCACTTTTGGTGCCACTTTGCCTCTCGTGATGCCATCAAGAGTTTATTTCCCTACTTATGGTGCCCTCTTTTGGAGCCTTGTGGTTCTCTTCCTTCTCTTTCTGTTTATTTCTTGCTTTCACAGTGCCTTAGAGAACTCCTGCCAATGCTGGTACCCATTTGCCCCTTTATGGAGCCTTAGGCAATTCATGCCACTTTTGATGCCACTTTGTCACAGTCTACGTATCTTTGAGTTCTTTCCCCATTCTGATGATTTTTTTCCCACAAGTTTCATGCAGATTAATAAGAAAACCAAAATTCTGGAACTCAAAATATGCTGCAATGCATCCCCTATTAATTTTAATGGAAAATGAATAAACTAATGAAACAAATTTGGGTCCCAACAAAATGAATGAATGAACCAATATGAATTTATTTCTTCTGCACATCTCTAATGGCTTATGCAAATATCACAGATCTTTTTTATACCTTATCTGGAAGGAACCCATGGTCCTTTCATTAGAAATGTATTTTAATAGCCCAGTTAAGATACCTTAGCTATTTTTTTAACACAGTTCTAAAACTTTTAGTTCCCATATGAGTAATGTTGGCAAAGCTATCACAGATTTCCTTCACATTTGAATGGTTGCCAGCTGCTGTCTTCAAGTATATTCTGAAAAAGAAAAACATTGATCTGATATAACCCAAGGAAATGCTATCTGCCCTGACCCAAACCATTTGCATTCCTCCCATAAGCCCCCTGGGAAACATATCCTTGCCTATATGGAAATGTCTATTCTATATGTCATGGAAGAACATCAAGTAGGGAATTCTGATGATGATACTGCAAAGAATTAGAAAATGTAAAATTTGGCAAGGGCTAAATATCTTCAATGGAGAATTAAGGGCTTTTTATTCAGTGTTACTATAATTGGTATAAATCAGCTTTATTTTATGAATTATAAGATACATTTCGAAGGCTTAGTCACCATCCATGCACATAAAAACAAGAGTTATGTATATAAAATGGCTGAATCCCTCTGTGGATTTTCTGTTGCACAAAAGTACACACATACTTTCACAATGTGCATAGTTTTATCTGCTATGAAAAAAAAGCTGTCATAGATAGGGTAAAACAGAGGGGACAATCCAAGTTTTTCTCTTTGAAAATGTGTATAAAATATGGACATAAAAAACCACCACCACACTTTGCATCTGCTCTTTTGTGCAGACTGTCGGACAGGGTACAAATAGAACATTTGCTTTTCTGAATGTCATCTGTGTATACAATATTCCTTCTTTGATCATAACTTGATCAAATTTGAACTAATCACTGGAAGGGGGACAATAATTAAATCTACAGCTCTAACACTACATTTTCAAAAAGGGAAACTTTGATAAAATGATAACTAACAGCAGATTTATAACACTTAGTTATTCTTTTCAATAGTCAGGGATCCTATACAGAGTAGACCATTCTTCACTTACTTATGTTCTTCAAACTCACAATAGCTCACAGTCGCTACCAACTTTAGCAAACACAAAACACGGGATTAAGAATTCAGTCCATAACTCCATACACAGGAGGTGAGCCTCTTTCAAATGAATGGAGGCAGACTAGTTAGGCCCATATGGTTATTTTATACTACCATATTTCTATGTAACTTGGTCAATGGTTCCAATATTCTCAAATTTATTAAACATTCAAAAACAGGAAGTAGTCACAAGTTCCATTTCCAGAGTTAGGCAGACCGTCAGTAGTAAAATAAACATTTTACCAATACTACAAAAAAGATCATTCATCCTAGGCAATTCATTCCTGACAATCCAATGGAACTCTTCTGAGAAAATTATCACTTACTCAATGTCAGAAGTTAGGATAAATGATAGGGATGTGAATCATTTTTTGACGATTTAAAAAAATTGTCCGATATTTTTAAATCATCAAAAATCGTTAGTGTGCGATACAATAGAAATTCCCCCGATTTATTGTGAAAAATCATTAATGGGTTAGTGTCCATTAATGGGAGTTATTTGGGGGGAGGGCGGGAAAACCGGCACACCAAAACAACCCCTAAACCCACCCCGACCCTTTAAAACTAAACCCTTACCTTCCCCCACCCTCCCGAACCCCCCCAAAACATTTTACGAGTACCTGGTGGTCCAGTGGAAGCCCCGGGACCGATCTCCTGCTCTCGGGCCATCGGCACCATTTTGGCTGCCACTAATAAAAATGGCGCCGATGGCCCGATAAAAAAAAACAAACCACCGACCCTTTAAAAATGACCCCTTTGCTTCCCCCACCCTCCCGAACCCCCCAAAACTGTTTTAAACTTACCTGGTGGTCCAGTGGGGGTGTGGGGAGAGATCTCCCACTCTCGGGCCGTCGGCTGCCACTAATCAAAATGGCGCCGATGGCCCTTTGCCCTTACCATGTGACAGGGTATCCATGCCATTGGGCAGATCCTGTCACATGGTAGGAGCCATGGATGGCTGGCTTCATCTTGTGCTCCTACCATGTGACGGGGCTGACCAATGGCACCGGTAGCCCCTGTGACATAGTAAGGGCAAAGGCTATCGGCGCCATTTTGAATACTGGCAGCCGACGGTCCGAGTGCAGGAGGTCGCTCCCGGACCCCTGCTGGACCACCAGGGGCTTTTGGCAAGTCTTGGGGGACCCTCATGACACCCACAAGACTTGCCAAAAGTCCAGCGTGGGTCCGGGAGCAACCTCCTGCACTTGGACCATCAGCTGCCAGTATTCAAAATGGCGCCGATAGCCTTTGCCCTTACTATGTCACAGGGGCTACCGGTGCCATTGGTCAGCTCTTGTCACATGGGAGGAGCACAAGATGGCGCTCGCCATCCAGTGCTTCTACCATGTGACAGGATCTGGCCAATGGCATGGATACCCTGTCACATGGTAAGGGCAAAGGGTCATCGGCGCCATTTTGATTAGTGGCAGCCGACGGCCCGGGAGCGGGAGGACAGCCCAGAGTGGGAGATCGCTCCCGGGACCCCCACTGGACCACCAGGTACCTGTAAAAAGTTTTTTGGGGGCGTCGAGAGGGTGGGGGAAGCTAAGGGATTAGCTTTAAAGGGTCGGGGTGGATTTTTTGATTATTGGCTGGGGCGCAGCCGATAAACAAAACCGTGATCGGGCCCGATGAAAAAACCCCACATGTGAATCGGAACCGGAATCCGAACCGATTCCAGTTCCGATTCACATCTCTAATAAATGATGAAACTCCCAAAGCAATCTGTCCTTTTTGTTGGTGTGAGTGGAGGAGTAGCCTAGTGGTTAGAGCAGTGGGCTTATGAACCAGGAGACTTGTGACCTTGGGCAAGTCATTTTAGCCTCCATTCCTCAGGTACAAACTTAGGCCTGGATTTATCAAAATGCCCTAAATATTGCCTGTGATTGGAAAAGGGGTGTGTGTTATGGTAATAGCAGTTTATTGCAAAGTGTACTATCTTAGTGCTTTGTATAGGTATTGCCGCAAACTTCCAGAATTGTTGATTTCCTATGTATAACCACTGGGGGGAACATTTTAAGCTGCTGGAGATCCAGCTTAGCTATCAGGAGAGAGAGATGGAGAGGGAGAGAGAGAGACTAGCCATAATGTCCTCATACCAGGTAGGTATTTATATCTCTATAGGAGGCCTACTAGTCACTCGAGGTGAGGTATACGTATTAGTGTAGGGGATTAGGGGCCACTTTGACATTCAAAGTGAGACATACGAACAGAACAGTGCTCTCTTGTGAAGATTTGATGACCCTCGAAGTGAGGAAACTCACCCAAAGATGAGATTTGTGCAATGTTCTATCAACCTAGCTTGATGGACTCACTACCTGGGTAACTAGATATCCTCCTATGATATCACCGAGGCTTAAAAGTGCAATCCCCATCTTTCACCATCTACCACTGAATCTACTGCATTCCATTGATTTACCAGAGTGGAAGTTGTCAACATTAAAGAGTGGTTTAGTGCATGCCATCCAAATCTAAAAGACACAAGTTTTAGACTACAGGTACACAAATGTTGGTTGAAGGACACATTATATAAGTTTGCAGCAAGATTTGAGATAGAGAAATAACTATATGCAATAGTGTTACCTCCTGTTATGAGTTCCCAGTTTGAGTGGGTCTTGATTGTTGGTATAGCCTTAGAGGTAGATTTTAAAAGCCCGGTGCACACATCAATTGGGGGATGCACACACAAGTGGGGCTTGTGCGTGCTAATCAAATTTTAAAAGCTACCCAGATGCATGTGTATCTCCTGCTGCGTGCACATCTCATTTGATTCCAAAAAGGGTGTGGTTTGCGGGGAGCATGGCCATTTCAGGGAATGGCCAAGAGATGTGCGTGTAAATACTTACTTCTGCTATGGAGGCGATGTAACTGTAAAAAAACAAAAAGCAGCCATTTCAGATGGGTTTAAAGCACCTGGTGTAACTGGAGAGAGTGCAGGCTATTAAACCAAGGGGAAATGATGGATGAGCTGGTAAATCTGGTCATGGCATGGATGCACGCCGATTTTGAAATACCCTGACTTACATGGTAGAAATTCGATTTAAGTGCCTGGGCATGTGCGTACTTCAAATTGAGCGCTCATGTGAGCATGTCCAAACCAACAATGGCTGAATTGCACAGGCAGGGTAAACAAACGGGAGTAGCTTGCTTATTACGGCGGTTACTACGCCAAACCAATTAGCTGGATACTTCACTTAGATGCAGCTCCAGCACTGCTGTCTGCATCGATGGTGGGGGTGGAAGGGAATTGGAACCAAAAAGTTACCAATAAGGGCCCTGACCTCAGCGGTCAGAGTAACAGATAAGTATGAAAACAATTAGGTATGAAAGCTTGCTGGGCAGACTGGATGGGCCGTTTGGTCTTCTTCTGCCGTCACTTCTATGTTTCTATGTTTCTATGTTTCATAACATGTGCACAAGTTATAAAATGACTGCCAAAGTGCGCCCGCATGCCAGTTTGAAGGTTATCATCCCAGTATGTGACTGAACTGTATGTATCTTCTGATATCTGCATGATCTTGGGGATATTTATTGTTTGCTTATTTATCTGTCTAGTTAGATTTAGCTCACACCTTTTCATTGGTAGCTCAAGAATTGCATTCAGGTACAGAAGATAGATATATATATATATATATATTTTTTTTTTTCTTATACTTGTGTGTTTGAAAACATTGAGAGATGACTATGAAGAAGGGGCCTGCACGTGTGTGGAATGAGTGTATAGTGTCCATGCAAGTGCGAGATGTGGCTGAACTGCACGCATGAGAAAGAAAAATGTGTGAAGTTAGGAATGAGGGGAAAAATAGACTTCTATTAGGATAAAAAAAAATGAACTAAACTTTGTATTGTATTAGAATATGCAAACGTTGTTTCAAAATGAGCGTCAGGATTTCTTTTAGGAAAAGCAGCACTTGCTCTTTGTAACGGGCTTTTGGTTGCGAATCTTTTGGCGGTGGTTACAAAACTAGAAAGGCAGCTACAAACTTTTAATGTTGTTATAGAGTTAAAAAAAACAAAAGGGAGATAGGGATGTTCCTGCTCCCTTTCCTATTTTCCTCAAAGCATAAAATGCTTGAAAAGTCTCAGAACGATACCCACAGGAATGAGAAGGCACTGCGTGCTCCTGGGGCTGGCGTTCTTTCTGCCTCTGGAGGCCCTGATATTCAGGTCTGAGTATTGCTGAAGGTGAATACAAGGTGGGTATGTCTTTGGACAAATGAGTGTTTAATGTCATGCATTTTGGCAGAGAGGAAGAGAGAGATGGATCTTGTATGATGCTGAATATCCCTTTTCAGGCCTTGACAAATATTTCCCTTTGTTGCCAAATATCTCTCAAATATCTGGTTTAGAGAAAGTTGCTATGTGGGATTTTGGTTCTATTCTTCCTCTAGGGATCAAAATAAATGTGGATGATTCAATCTCATTGGCTTTTTTTTTTTTTTTTTTATAACTGTGAACAGGTATAATCTCTTCCTCCCCCCCCCCCCCCCCCAATGGGGGCCACCTTCCCAGACTCAGGGCGCTTGGTATTCAAAATCCTGAGGTGGGGAAAGAGTGCTCCAGGGCCGAAGGCTGGGAGCAGGGTTTCCTGCCGGGCCAGTACCTTGCCGAGAACACTCCAACCAAATGAAACACTCTCCAGTCTCTAACAGTGCTCCAAAGAATAGAAAGTTTAATTCAGAGTCTTCAGCATTAAAATGAAATCACAGTTACATAAAAAAAACTTGTATTCTTTCTTCACAAACTTCCCTTATGAAGATGGTTTCTTGATGTAGCAACACAAGGTCTCCAGTAACCCTCCTTTGTCCCCTGTTGCCAAACCAGGCTGGACTTTTCTTCCACTCCTCCACCAGATGGAAGGTTACTCACTGGAACTTCTGTTCAGCTACAGGAAAAATCTGTCAGAAGTGTCTTCAAGATTCCCCAAACCCTTGGCAGGCACTCTCTGGCTCGTTGTAGGGTCCTAATCCAGCAGAAGCCTCACTTTACTCAGTCCAGGTGTAACAAGCAGCTTCTGAGCAGTCTCTCACCCTTGCTCTAAGGCATCCAGGGATTTTAGTGGAAAATCCCCAGTCTTTACTCTTGGTTGCTCCCTTCTGGGATCCCTCAAGAGATCTCAGACAGCCCTTGACTTAGAAGAGCCAGGGCTTTATATTCTCTCTCCTCATTACCAGGCCCTTGAGGGGATGTACCCACTTTGTCTGTCAGAGACATGAGCGACACCCCTTTCCACAGAAGATGACCCAGGCCTCTGGAAGATTCTCCTCTTCCTGTGCACTACCGCAGATGTTTACTTAGATATCAAAAGATTACTTGCACACAGGTCTCCCTGCAAAATGAAACCTCTCCTTGGTGATGTGTTCTAGAGAGATAGAGAGAGAGCCCACCTAGTAACTCGAGGTTTAGGTATTACTGTAGGGGTTAGGGGCCACTTTGACATTCAGAGTGAGACGTACGAACAGAACAGTGCTCTCTTGTGAAGATTTGATGACATTCGGAGTGAGGAAACTCACCCAAAGATGAGATTTGTACAATATTCTCTTAACCTAGCTTAATGTTACCCAGGTAGAGAGTCCATCAAGCTAGGTTGAAAAAACATTGCACAAATATCATCTTTGAGTGAGTTTCCTCTCTCCGAGGGTCATCACATCTTCACAAGAGAGCACTGTTCTGTTCATACATCTCACTTTGAATGTCAAAGTGGCCCTTAACCCCTACAGTAATACCTAAACCTCACCTTGAGTTACTAGGTGGGCCTCCCATATGGGCCGATTTAGTAAAGTCCGTGGGAGAGCGGGTGAATGCCCGCTCTCCCGGCACGCGCACAGGCCACTCTCCTGTGCACTCAATTCAGTATGCTAATTAGGCCCAGCGGTAAAACCAGGTAAAAGGAGGCGCTAGGGACACTAGCGCGTCCCTAGTGCCTCCTTTTGGACCGGAGTGGCGGCTGTCAGCGGGGTTTGACAGCCAACGCTCAATTTTGCCGGCGTCGGTTCTCGAGCCCGCTGACAGCCACGGGCTCGGAAATCGGACGCCAGCAAAATTGAGCGTCTGGTTTTCGACCCGACAGCTGTGGGCTGACTTCAAAATTTTTTTATTTTTTTAGTTTTGGAAAGTTTCGGGACCTCCGACTTAATATCACCATGATATTAAGTCAGAGGGTGCACAGAAAAGCAGTTTTTACTGCTTTTCTGTGCACTTTCCCGGTGCCCAAAGAAATTAGCGCCTACCTTTGGGTAGGCACTAATTTCTGAAAGCAAAATGTGCGGCTTGGCTGCACATTTTGTTTTCTGAATCGCACAGGAATACCTAATAGGGCCATCAACATGCATTTGCATGTTGCGGGCGCTATTAGGTTCAGGGGATTGGAAGCGCATTTTCGGCCCCTTACTGAATAAGGGGTAAGGGAAAACGTGCGTCCAGTGGCGGGTTAACAGTGTTGGAGCGCACTGTAGTGTATCGACCCGATAGAGATATAAATACCTATGTAGGGTTAAGGCATTATGGCTAGGTTCTCTCTCTCTCTCTCTCACATTGTAAACATGGTGTTGTGTTTGTGCCTCTTCTCACCCCTCTCTCTATCTTGGGAGCAACTCCCTTCAGCCACAGCTTCTCCTGGTCCTGGTGTCCCTGGGTTGGTTTGATGCTATGGATCCATCATGTTCCTGATGACGTAAGGGCGTGTGTGCTCCAGACTTTGTACCAGCAAGGGCACAAATCTCAGGGGCATCCCCCCATTGTGACATAATCCATTTCCACTTTAAAAGGTCTTTGTTTGCTAACCTCTAACAAGTTAGCAAGGACTTGCTTCAGCAGTCCACGATACTTGCAACAACGATTCGAATCAGCAAGGGGAATCCTTCTTCACTGCTCAGCCTTTTCAAACTTACCAGGAGTACCCGCTCCATGGGGGCTCCGATCTCTCCTCTTGATTTCAGATTGCCAAGACGGGATCCTCGAGGGCCTACGTCCCTAAATACTCAGAAGACTCCTCAATTGCCTGGAAGCACTTGCAGACGTGAACACGGTGAGTTCTATTGTAGATAGAACTCGGTACTCGCTCCACGAGGGCCTACATTTCTATGGCTCTGAAGACTCCCTTCCGTCTAAGACGTTATCTCAGGTACGGAGATTGAGAGTTATATTGGCAAGATTGCAGATAGGAACCGGTACTCGCTCCATGAGGGCTCATGTTCCTAGAATCCTTTACAGACTCTCTTCTACTCTAGAAGCCATTTCATATACAGCTATTGTGAGTTCTTATTACAGACTGTTTGTAGGAACCAGTGCTCGCCTACGGCTCCTGTTACTGAATATACTGAAGACTCTCTGTGGCATAGAGACCATTGCAGACATCTACTATTGTGAGTGTACCATCTTGTATCCAGTATACCCTGTCTACTCACTACTTCTTGTCTCTCTCTACAGCTCAGTGTCCCAGAGATTATATTCCAGTATCAGAAGGACTTCAATCTTGCCAGACACATTGACTCACTACTGCCACCACTGGTGGACCAGCTTCCAGCCTAATAAAGAACTATTTGTGTTTATTTCATATTCTAGCCTAGCCAGTGGTTCCTCCCAGGATCTCCTCCTGGGGGGCGCTGTCATCTGCCATCGGCCCAGGGATTCACCATTTCCTCCAAGTGGTCATTCCTTACACTACTGTCACTCTGTGGGAGCCAACCACTACCTACCACTAACACAGCTTACGAAAGTATTATATAGATAACTACCTTCTCTTTCTATGGGACTTGTCATCAGTCTATATACAACAGATTGCTACTCCGTAGCGGAGGTATGATAGATTGCTATCTCAGTACCGAAGTACAATATACCTATTGTTAGCTCCTCTCCTCAGAAGAGTATCATTGAACAGATTGCCAATTCCTCTTCCCTGGGGAGTTGATCCATAACAGATTGCTATCTCCTTCCTTACAGGAGCATCTAAAAGCAGTTCTCTAACAGATTACTAACTCCACCCTCCTGGCGAGGTAAGCTCTCCAGATAGCTAACTCCTCCCCTCTGGAGGAGCAGATCATGACAGATTGCTAACTCCTTTCCCTTTCAGGAGAAAAGCAGAATAGATTGCTAACTCCGCCCTCCTGGTGGGGTGAGCGATAACAGATTGCTAACTCCTCCCCTCTGGAGGAGGAAAGCATAATACATGGTCCCCCCCAGTGATTGTATGTAGGAAATACCATATTCTGGCACTTATCTCAAAGTGTGAAAAAGTTATCATAATAACTTAGGTATTAGCACAAATTACAATAAACTGCTTATTACCATAAAACATGCCCCTTTTTCTATCGCAGGTGATATTTAGTGCATTTTGATAAATCCAGGCCATTATCAGCCTCTATACACCTCTCTGTGGCATAGGGGCCATGTAGGTAAAATGTAGGCCATGGAGGTGCCTAGGTAATGGCTAGCACAGTTGGCTGGATGGCAAGAGATGGTGCCAAGTGTTAGTGCTGTTAGAAACCAGTGGTAGATAGAGAGGAGAGCTGGAGACAGGCACAAGGCTGCATTTCCCTGTTTTAGAGAGGATCCTAAGTTGTATCCTATATAACTTAGCTGGATAAGTACACTACTCAAACGTATCTGGCTAAGTTATGCAGCTAACATCAGACTTATTATTGAGCAGCTCTAAACTTAGGCCTAGATTTACTAAAACACCACGCTGGCATGAATCCCGTGGTAATAGGAGGCGGGGGCAGTCCTGCGATAGCCGTCTTGCGATTGCACCTCTGCGGTGCGATCATTGCTGGTGTCGCGCCGGATAACTACACCATAAAAGGTGTAGTTATTCGGCGTGAAACTGACAGCGATAAGGAAGCTTACCTTTTGCCGTCAGCGACGTCTATGCTGCGTCCACCCTGGTGCCACCCCAGCTCCTCCTCTTCCGGTCTTGACATCACCCACATTTAGTGATCACATGTGAAAAGTCCATTTTCACACGTGATCGCTTTAGAAAATGACCCCCTTAGCTGATTATCTTATCTTGCTAACTTTAAAATTATCTGCGTATATGTAGCAGCAATGCTACATCAATGAATATCCTAGCTTAGGAGGTTATTTACCAAGTCGTGTTATGGGCTTTTCGCATGCAAAAAACACCAGAACGCAGGGTACGATGCTAATTTAGAAAAGGGTTGGAGTTTGGGGTGGGATTTCTGGCCAAGTGGGCTGGCTTTGCAAAGCCATATCACACAGTTTTAACGCGGCAAATAACTACTCTTTTTTCATTTGCGTTACGCTGGCTTTATCGCACATAGAGTTTTTAGTCTTTTAAACTGGGGAGAGAGAAAGAGAGAGAGATGTTACCCAGGTAGAGAGTCCATCGAGCTAGGTTGAGAGAACATTGTACAAATCTCATCTTTGTTTGAGTTTTCTCACTCCGAAGGACATCAAATCTTCACAAGAGTGCACAGTTCTGTTCATATGTCTCACTCTGAATGTCAAAGTGGCCCCAACCCCTACACTAATACCTAAACCTCACCTTGAGTAACTAGGTGGGCCTCCTATAAAGGTATAAATACCTAACTACTATGAGGACCTTATAGCTAGTCTCTCTCTCTCTCTCTCAGAATATTTTTTCATTTTTTATTTATTTAATTAGTTGTTTTTATATACCGACATTCAATACAAGATATCACATTGGTTTACAGGGAACAAGTGAAGTTGGTTACATTGTAACAAGGTAGTAAATAAATGGGAAAACATAGTAAGGGGAAAATAACATAACACTGAATGATTAACTTTAAGGGGAGGCTTGCTTATTAAGATGAACATTTCTGTATAAAAACATTCTGAATTAAATACGGTTTCTATATAAAATAACTTAATATGACTGTTAGGAACTTTAGGTTTATAAACATTTTTATGTAATATTTATTTAGCATGTGAACTGGTAGCATCGTGGTTAATTAAGTACATGACTCATTGGATGATCTCTAGTGGGGTGCAGGAAGGTATGAGTGATAGGGAGTTGACATATAGTTGTGCTCAAGGTGTTGTAAAGGCTTTTTGAAAGTGCCATGTTTTTAGTTTCTTTTTTAAGTTTGTGATGTGGGTTCAATTCTTAGGACTATGGGGAGGTTGTTCCAAAGGGGAGGTCCGGCCAGTGAGAATACACACTCCCTGACTGAGTTGAGGTGGACTAATTTTGGAGAGGAGATTGGGAGAAGTCCAGTGTTTGTGGGGTGTAGGTTCCTTTGTGGGATCTGGAAGTGTAGTGCGGTATTCATCCAGGTCATTTTGCTATTGTAAAATGTTTTTAGAACCACAATTTTAATAAGAATACTTGAAGTAAACAATTGGAATATTTTGATAGATAAGTTAAATCCTTTTAGAGATGTGTATCGTGTGATCGATCGTCTTAACGATCGATTTCGGCTGGGGGGGGGAGGGAATCGGATCGTCGCGGTTTTGTTTTTTAAAATATCGTGTAAATCGGGGGAGGGCGGGAAAACCGGCACACTAAAACATCCCTAAAACCCACCCGACCCTTTAAAATAAATCCCCCACCCTCCCGAATCCCCCCAAAATGTCTTAAATTACCTGGGGTCCAGTGGGGGGGTCCCGTTGTGATCTTCCACTCGGGCCATGAGTGCGTTGATAGAAAATGGCGCCGGCGCTACCTTTGCCCTGTCATATGACAGGGCAAAGGTAGCATACGGCGCCATTTTTCATTACGGCAACACGATTTGAGTGCAGGAGGTCGTTCCCAGACCCCCGCTGGACTTTTGGCAAGTCTTGTGGGGGTCAGGAGGCCCCCCCAAGCTGGCCAAAAGTCCCTGGGGGTCCAGCGGGGGTCCGGGAGTGATCTTCTACCCTCGTGACGTCGGGGACAGGAACCAAAATGGCGCCGGCGCTACTTTGCCCTGTCATATGACAGGGCAAAAGCTTAGGGCAAGGCTAATCCTCATTGTTCATGAAGTTATTTGGCCACTATTTTATAGTGTGTTGAAACCAGGTGTGGTATTCCATGGAGGTAAGACTGACTTGGATTTTCTAAGTTTATACTGTAATTTGGTTGTTTTTAAATTGTTGAGGATATTACAGAAATTGTTAGCTTAGATGCACATGGCAAGTATATTGTCTTTTTTAGTTAAGGCTAAATGGCACACAGTATAATTTCGATCTGGTTTCATATGCTGCTCTGTCAAATTCTAGATACACGAGTGAAGAAAGCTATCACAATGTCAGAACAAGTCTATGGAGACAATAGGACGATGTCAAAACAAAATGAAATGAAGCTATTGCAGATCTATAGTGACAGTGTTACATTGTCAAAATGAAATGAAAATATGTCCATTTTTATTATACCATCATATCAGAAAAGAACGAGAGGTAACTGAACAGAAAAGCACATGGGACTATAAATGCTAAGACTAGCATATGTGTTCTGTGTAGCAATATTTTGTCAAATTGATTTGGGCCAAGCCACTCCAAAATACAGAAAACCTCTATATAGGAGTACACTAGTAACCCTTATTACTATGGTCCTATTCAGCTACATAAGAACTGTAGAGAGGATAGTCACCCTTTACATGACTGTCTATGCTATGCAGTCAAAGAAACAGATGAGTCGTCGCTTTGGAAACTCAGTTCATCCCCATTACCTTCTCCTAAAATGGATTCATAATTTGAAATAGCATCAGATATCTCTTGAATCCTTATTTGGTCTCTCCTGTTTTCTAACCCATGATACTGGATAGCAAGAATGATTTCAAATTATTCTTTTGTCTTTAGTTTCTGGGTGGGAGGTCTGAGTGAACTGGTGATTCCACATAACTATTTTCAGAAGCAGAGTATGTGAATATTTAATACATTAATTGCTTCTGTGTTTAGTTCTGCATTATTTTGCACAAATTATTACAATTATGCTGGTATTTTTATTTACTTACATTACAAATGTACATACATATCAGAACATACAGATGTACTTTCAGGGTAGAAATAAAAAATATTTTATAAACTGTACAGCTTCCATCACACAGTTTATAAAATATATCTCCAAGGGCCTGATATTCAGCTGGCAGATAGCCAGATGAGTAAGACTTATCCAGTTATCTAGTGGCTGCTGAATAACCAACCTGCTTATCCTGGCGGGTTGGTTTGGGTGGTCTTGTTGGCAACCTTGAGGCTGGCCAACAAGAGTACTATAGTACGCTTACTCCTACATTATTTAATGTGTCTACATGTAAACTGTTGCGATGGTATATAACTTAGCGGCGGTATTGAAAATACTTTAAATAAATAAATAAATTTGGCTCTCTGGGGAGGGAGGTATATGTTTTTCTGGTGGAGCATTCTTAGTTTTATTTTCCCATATCTGCGTCCAGTCCAGCATTATTGTGTGGAGATCACGGATTGACTTTAATAGTCCATATCTGTAGCAGAAGATCTGAGTCAATTTTAATGATTGGTGTGATGGCAATGCTTAAGCCAGGAGGTAATATAGTGACTTGGGGGTTGGAGGATATTGATGGCATTTTGGGGGCTGCATGCTGAACATGTGGCCAGGAGATGGCCATTGGTGGCTATTTCCCAAAGGAGATCCCCTTGCTTGGTCAAGGCTGTGGAGGGTATCAACTGAAGGCAATGGCTCACAGAAGGAGTTTGAGGCCCATGTGGATTGTTGACGGCCCCCATTGGGATGCGGTGGTTGGATACCCAGGCTTTGTGGTAAAGGTGGAACTGGCATTCTTTGTTATGACTCAGGTCAGTTATTTCACAATAAAGCTGTGGCCAGGAAATGCTGTCAATGTGTTCTTATGAAATTGTAAGAGAATGGTTGATGTGGTTGTACAAGAAGGTCCTGGCTACCCATTTTATACGTTAAGAAAAACACAGAAAATCATAGCAGGAACTTGGGGTCTTATTAACATAAATATATGATGTTGAATCTGTCTCCCTAGAAACAGCTGAATAAATTCTTTTTATTTGACCACAAAATTTCTCATCTCAACAAGAAAAAAACCAATTTAAAATTCCAGTCTGTACTGGATTTGAATAGCAGAGGAGTGAGTTTTCAAAGGAATTAAGCCGCACATAAAAAAAGCAGTTTTCAAAATCTCACTGTCACGTGTAAATTCCATTTATGTGCATACATCCTTTTGAAAATGACCTCCAGAGTAACTGGCAAAGTATCCTTAAACATTAACACTGGCAGGAGAGCCCTTTGTAGATTTTTAACTAAACCCATCAGAGAATTATCCAGACCAATTTTATCCTCTTTTTAAAAAGGTAAATAATATGCCAAAACCAACAGTTATATAAAAGCTTCCGGATTTTCCATTTCATTTTAACAGAGAGACTTTGAAAAGAAGCTTGCTGTGGAAGCCAAAACTCATAATAAAAACTTTTTCAGGTATATTTGAGGTAAAAACCCTGTGAGGGAGTCAGATGGACAATTAGATGATCAAGGGATAAAAGGAGCACTTAGAGATGACAAAGCCATAGCAGAAAGACTAAATGAATTTTTTACTTTGGTATTCACTGAGGAAGATGTAAGAGATATACCCATAACTCTGAACAAGGAACAGAAAAACGTATTATTATTGTAGTTAAGCAAATTTTATTTTTTAACTTTTTTAAAACTTTTATTTAATAGGTGTCAACAAGCTGGGAATAATTGCCAAGCCTCTCTAACTTGGGAGAAGTTAGCTGGACCTCTCAATCATTCACACATATAGACCCTAATAGTTGTCAAAAAAGTTCAATTTTTCTGTTTTTTCAAATGTGCATATCAAAAGTGTATTTTAACACACTACTGCAAGACATCCCCATAGTTTGACACAGGCATATGTAATCAATCAAAAAATTCAAAAACGTCAGACCCCCAACCTCGACATCAGCTGGTATTTCATATGAAACTGAATCATGGGGACATATCTGAGGTAAGGAATCATGTCATACAAAGAAGGATCACTCTCTGATGGATCGTCTGATCTCCAAGCTTATCACTTCATTACAATAATAATTTTTTCTGTTAAGAACATAAGAATAAAAGAACATGCCATACTGGGTCAGACCAAGGATCCATCAAGCCCAGCAACCTGTTTCCAACAGTGGCCAATCCAGGCCATAAGAACCTGGCAAGTACCCAAAAACTAAGTATATTCCATGTTACTGCTGCTAGTAATAGTGGTGGTTATTATCTAAGTCAACTTAATAGCAGGTAATGGACTTCTCCTCCAAGAACTTATCCAATCCTTTTTTAAACACAGCTATACTAACTGCTAGGGATGTGAATCGTTTTTGAACGATTAAAATTATCGTCAGATAATTTTAAAATTGTTCTAAATTGTTAGAGTGCACGATACAATACAAATGCCCCCGATTTATCGTCGGGGGCATTTGTATTGTATCGTTAAATAGGGCACGGGAATTATTTGGGGGAGGGCGGGAAAACCGGCACACCAAAACAACCCCTAAACCCACCCCGACCCTTTAAAACCAATTCCTTACCCTCCACCACCCTCCCGAACCCCCCCAAAATGGTAAGTTACCTGGTGGTCCAGTGGGGGGGGGGGGGGTCCCAGCGCGATCTCCCGCTCTCGGGCCATCGGGGCCATTTTGGCTGCCACTAATTAAAATGGCGCCGATGGCCCAATAAAAAAAACCCCACCCAACCCTTTAAATCGACCCCCCTTAGCCTCCCCCACCCTCCCGACCCTTTTTTTTTAGGGAGGCCCGCGCCGCTAAAAAAAAAAAAACCCAGCCGACCCTTTAAATCGACCCCCCCTCCTGACCCCCCCAAACCTTTTAAAATTACCTGGTGGTCCAGGGGGGCCTCGGGGGGCCTCGGGGAGAGATACAGGGGGGCCTCGGGAGAGATTTCCCGTTCCCAGGCATCAGCTGTTCTAAAAAAAAATGGCGCCAATGCCCCTTTGCCCTTACCATGTGACAGGGTATCCGTGCCATTGGCCGGCCCCTGTCACATGGTAGGAGCACTGGATGGCCGGCGCCATCTTTAAACATGGCGCCGGCCATATTTACTCATCAGCCTATAGTATAATCCAGTGCTCCTACCATGTGCGCCATTTTTTTTTTAGAACAGCTGATGCCTGGGAACGGGAAATCTCTCCCCGAGGCCCCCCTGGATCTCTCCTCTCCCCGAGGCCCCCCGAGGCCCCCCTGGACCACCAGGTAATTTTAAAAAGTTTGGGGGGGGGGTCGGGAGGGAGGTATGTATTTATTTATTTATTTATTTATTTGTAGCTTTTTATATACCGAGGTTCAATTAACAGGATTAATTATCACTTTGGTTTACATTACAACCAGCAAAAAACAACAGTGACAAAGTCTTGTCTTACATTGAACAAGGTAGAGAAACCTGGATAACATAACTAGGGTAAGGGAACCTTACTGGTAACATCGTGCTTGTTAGAAATAGCAGCTCTTTCAGAGGGGTGCTAACTAACCAAACATTATTTACAACAGCAACCTTGGTTTCAGAGAATTCATTATACTTTGTCTCAAACATTATGGGGCAGATTTTCAAAGGATTATGCACATACGAGCCGAGCGTAACCACCGAAAAGCTGCTCCTGCCAGAGAGCTGGAGATCGTGCCGGGACCCCCCCACTGGACCTGTTCTTCATGGTGTTGTATCTGTTTAGAGATACTTTTCATATTGCCCTGCAACACTTTAACAGTATTCTGCAATTATTATTATTATTTTTTTTTTACGGAAACTGCATTTGCAATGGACACATATGCACCAAAGAGGGAACCCAGGACATAATAGATCATGGATCCAGCAGTTAGTCCAATAAATCTTTTGGATTGCTCAAAGTATTTTCTAATGGGCTGGATCATAATTGTGTCCAATTGGCTCAGAACATACTAGGTAGCATATTTCAGATGATCCGTGAACCAAGCTTTAGTTGCAGACAAATGCATTTTAGTGAGGTTAAAATGTTTCTGGATCACATGTTGGGAGTGGTTACCATAAAACTTACCTACAGAAGTGGTGTTTTCCTGAGTCAGGATAGGTCCCGCCCATCCACAAAGATGACATCAGCTGCACAGTTATTTCATTTCATTTTCATTGTATTAAAATTTATTAAACACCCTACACAAATGAGTTCTGGGTGATTTACAAGAAACATACATAATATTAAAAAAAATAAAATAAAAAAGAATACTTGACAAACAACTGTCATTAACAACAATCATTAAATTTCATAGAAACCATACAATTTCACGCATGTTCATACAAATTCCATCAAGATGTTACAAGATGGAGATGTACCATACATACTAGCTCGAAGCAAAACTCAATTTAGATGTTGCAAAATTGGAAATATACCATACATCATGCCTTGGAGCAGAACTCAATCTGGGTGTCCCAGAATTGGAACTAAACTTCTGGCCTTCATGGAGTTATCACATTTGTTTAAACTTTTTTACGTTATCCAAAGAACGTAATTCAAATGGAATAAGATTCCATAAGGATGGAGCAACAATTGAAAAGGACGTCTCTCTTGTGAAAAATAAACATGCTTGTCGCACAGAGGGAACATCTAACAAATTTAATTGCGATGATCTAAGACCTCTAGTAGGTTTATAGATCTGAAGCAATGCATTCAACCAATGAGAAGTATCTACATTAAGTAGTTTAAATACAATCATGATGATTTTAAATTTGATACGTTCAAACACAGGTAACCAATTCATCCTACAGAGGATGGGTGAAATGTGTTTGGTCCGTTTTGTATATGAAACAAGTCGAGCAGCAGCATTGAGTAAAAGTTGAATAGGCTGTAAAGTAGTCTTGGTTAAGCCTCCAAGAAGGCTATTACAGTAATCTATGTGAGGGAATATTATTGATCGATTTATTAGATTTAATAGAATTAGAAGATGAAGCATTAGTAAAGATTACGCAGGTTTACACTAAGAAAGAAGATATGCAATATCAGGTCTCTAGGATACATGAAAATTTAAAAGACATATACCCACAATTAGGAAATGCCACCAATTTTTACCTGATGACTCTGAGATTTTTGGTTAGTGAATCTAAATTAACCCTTAAGACATTAGCTGAACATGCTACCATTTTGTACTTATTAAGAGAATTATTGCAAAAAGATAATTCACTAGGGATGTGAATCGTTTTTTGACGATTTAAAATATCGTCCGATATATTTTAAATCGTCAAAAATCGTTAGAGGCGATATTTAATAGGAATTCCCCCGATTTATCGTCAAAAATCGTAAATCAGGGGAAGGGGGAGGGGAGGGGGAGGGCGGGAAAACCGGCACACTAAAACATCCCTAAAACCCACCCCGACCCTTTAAAATAAATCCCCCACCCTCCCGAACCCCCCCCCAAAATGTCTTAAATTACCTGGGGTCCAGTGGGGGGGGTCCCGTTGTGATCTTCCACTCTCGGGCCACGAGTGTGTTGATAGAAAATGGCGCCGGCGCCATTTTGGTTCCTGTCCCTGACGTCATGAGCGTAGAAGATCGCTCCCAGACCCCCGCTGGATGCCCAGGGACTTTTGGCCAGCTTGGGGGGGCCTCCTGACCCCCACAAGACTTGCCAAAAGTCCAGCGGGGGTCCGGGAACGACCTCCTGCACTCGAATCGTGTTGCCGTAATGAAAATTTTGCAAAATGGCGCCGGCCATATGGCCATATGGCCGGCGCTATTTTTCATTACGGCAACACGATTTGAGTGCAGGAGGTCGTTCCCGGACCCCCGCTGGACTTTTGGCAAGTCTTGTGGCGGTCAGGAGGCCCCCCCAAGCTGGCCAAAAGTCTCTGGGGGTCCAGGAGCGATCTTCTACGCTCGTGACATCGGGGACAGGAACCAAAATGGCGCCGGCGCTACCTTTGCCCTGTCATATGACAGGGAAAAGGAAGCGCCGGCGCCATTTTCTATCAACGCACTCATGGCCCGAGAGTGGAAGATCACAACGGGACCCCCCCACTGGACCCCAGGTAATTTAAGACATTTTGGGGGGGTTCGGGAGGGTGGGGGATTTATTTTAAAGGGTCGGGTGGGTTTTAGGGATGTTTTAGTGTGCCGGTTTTCCCGCCCTCCCCCGATTTACGATTTACACGATATTTTAAAAAACAAAACCGCGACGATCCGATTCCCTCCCTCCCCAGCCGAAATCGATCGTTAAGACGATCGATCACACGATACACATCTCTATAATTCACATTTACAGGCACTAAATAAAGGATTACAAAAATATATTAGTCAGCTAAGAGCAGAAATGGATGGTATCATTGAAAAATGCTCACTGCAAGAAGGAGATTGCAAATTAATGCAGCACAGAACTGAGAACTGACAATGAAAATACAAGCCTTAGGAAAACAGATCTCTGAAGAACAGCCCACAGACCCTCATTTAGATAAACTACCTGAAAACCTAGAAAAAATTCAAGAATTGCAGGAGGTTATCAGAGAACAGAAAGAGGAGGTGAATTCAGGGGAAACTGCAGAACGGTTTCAGGAATTAGAAATGGCTATTAAAACCCAGCAAGAAGATTCAGAAAAAAAGCTTACATCTTTGAATATTGAGTTAAAGAAGCAGACAAGAATTTAATTCAGTTGGAATTTCAAGGCTCTGAAAGAGAGAGAAAAATCTGAGAGCTCAAGCTACAGAGGCTATCATCTCACTGAAATTGAATTAGTAAAAGCTGAAAATAAACATTAACCAAACAGCTTCCGTTAGAAAAGCAAGATAAGCAACAAAACATAGCTCAGCTTTGCTTGTTACAAGAAGAAAAAAAATGTAATTTAGAAAAGGAGAAACAGGAATTGTTACTTAATTTAAATGAATCTAGATATTAGCTGCAGCTGTCTCAAAATATGGTTCAGTTACTGAAAGAAAAAACAGCTAATGTTATGCCAAGCTCTGTCTCTTCAAAGTAGATCATGCACACTTCGGAATATCATAGCACAGCACAGAGTCACAAAGAGCTTTTTCCCAAGACAGGGAGACATTACAAGATCCAAAGGAAAAGGCATGGGACAAAACAGAGCTGTTAGCTTCTAAATACAGCTGTAATCTCTCACAAGTACAAAGGCAAGAGACACACATGAATGCCAACCCTGCTACTATATAGTCTGAGACAGGGACAGAGAGATGATCTCTTCCATCCTCCCAGAAGTGGGGATGTGATCAGATGCCATCACCCAGACCAACTTACCACTAGCCAACACTAGAAGCTTCAAACCTCACCAAACAAATTAAGCTCTTTTGACCATTAATCACTCCCTTTAAGGAAAATTCTGGCTCAAATATTTTGCAGCACTTAACAAGGTTGCATGAAATTTTTGAGATAGTAGGTTCCCATTCTGAAAAAGACCAGGTGGCCCTACTCCCATGGAGTTTTAGTGAAGAAGCGAGACAAAACATAGCTAGCATCCCCGCCAAGGTAAAAAGGTCTATAGACACATTTGAGTTCGCCCTCAAGAGCACTTTGGAACTTTTGCTAATAGTGTTTTTGCACAACAGGCCACCTACAATCTAAGATGTAGACCTGAAGAAAGTCCCAGAGCTTTTAGCTACCACTTAAAGCAGACTTTCTTTTGTGGGGAGCCCTGTACCACCGAAGCAGAGAGACTCATTCTCCATAATCATTTTTTTGAGTCTCTTTCCCCTAATCTCTGAGCTCCTTTATATCTCCACAGGGAAGCACCCTTAAGTTTCCTTGTAGGGGAAGCAGAAAAGCTATATGTCATTTGTCACAAAGGAAAGTCTGCCCCTAGGGAGCAAAAGAAAGATAAGAAGGAGAGGCAGCAAGTGTCCACCATGAGTCAGATTCCAGAGATACACTTTGAAACTAATCCTCTATTTTTTTATCCTTAGTCTTATAGGCCCCAGATGCCTCCTTCCCAGGAGCAATCCACTACCCCAGCAGTTAATGCAGAAAAATATGCAGGAGATTTTAAGCCTCCCAAAATGAACTGCAACTGAGGGTGGCAGCAAAAATACAACAAGAGGACATTGCAAAACTGGGAGATTGGGCATGCAAATGGCAAATTAAATTTAAGGTAGACAAGTGCAAAATGATGTACTAGGGAAGAGTAACCTAAATTATAGCTACAAAGTGCAAGGTTCCACATTAGGGGTCACCACTCAGGAAAATGATTTAGGTGTCATCACTGAAAATACCCTAAAATCTTCTGCACAGTGTGCAGCAGGAGCAAAGAAAGCAAATAGAATGCTAGGGATTATTAGGAAAGGAATGGAGAACAAAACAAAGAATAACATAATGCCCCTGTATTGCTCCATGGTACAACCTCATCTTGAATATTGTGTGCAGTTCTGGTCACCACATCTCAAGAAAGATATAGCAGAATTAGAAAAGATACAGAGATGAGCGACTAAGATGATAAAGGGGATTGAACATTTCCCCTATGAAGAAAGGCTAAAGAGGTTAGGACTCTTCAGCATGGAGAAGAGACGGCTGAGGGGAGATATGATAGAGGTCTATAAAATAATGAGTGGAATGGAACAAGTAAACATTAATCAGTTGCTTACTCTTTTGAAAATTACAAAGACCAGGGGGGCACACAACGAAGTTACTTGGTAATATATTTAAAACTAATAAGAGAAAATATATTTTTACACAATGCATAATTAAGCTCTGGAATTTGTTGCCAGAGGATATGATAAAAGCTGTTAGTGTAGCTGTGTTTATAAAAGGTTTGGACAAGTTTCTGAAGGAAAAGTCCATAAACCATTATTAATGTAGAGTTGCAGAAATCCATTGCTTATTCTTGGGATAAGCGTCTTGGACTCTATCTACCCCTTGGCATCCTGCCAGGTACTTGTGACTTGGATTGACCACTATTGGAAGTGGGCTTTATGGACTGTTGGTATGAGCCAGTATGGCAAGTCTTATGTTCTTATGTTATGTACTGTCAGAAATATTAGACAATTTTAGGGATGTGCATTCATTTTCAACGTATTGGCAATTTGCAATGTATATGTCCCTATTCGTTGTATTCGTGGGTTCGCGAACGGATCACGATCTTCCATGAATACAAACATATCATTGTGCATCATAAGGAGCGAATATAAAAAAACCTAACTAAAACCCCCACCCTCCTGACCCTCCCAAGACTACTCCTAGCTGTCAGCTGCCAGTATTCAAAATGGCGCCGATAACCTTTGCCCTTACTATGTCACAGAGGCTACCAGTGCCATTGGTCAGCCCCTGTGACATAGTAAGGGCAAAGGCTATCGGCGCCATTTTGAATACCAGCAGCTGACAGCCCGAGTGCAGGAGAACACTTGAGGACCCCCGCTGGACCACCAGGGACTTTTGGCAAGTCTTGGGGGGGGGGGGGGTCAGGAGGGTGGGGGTTTATTTGTTAGTGATACATTGTATTCGTGGGGGTTCGCTATACATTTCATGACCCCCATGAATACAACGAATATGGCATATACGTTGTGGATTGCCAATACGTTGCAAACGAATGCACACCCCTATAAAATAGGTGGTGATTGGATAAACGAAAAAGCACAACTGCCTTTAGTTCTTTCTTATCCCTTTCCTTGCGGCCTTAGATCCTCTTTTCTGTTTTTATACCTTTTTCTGCAATGATGTCTGAGCTGCACTAATGAATGCATTAAATTCAACTGGAAAAGCTACCCAGCAATGGTAACTCTACCTTAAAAACACTGGTAAACATTGATTATTTTTTCATACTATCAAAGAACCCTTAAATAGCTAGAAAATATAGACTTGAATTTACTGTTTATAAACACCCAAGAACAGAAGACCTGTTTATAATATCACCATATCAATTAAGAGATGTGTTCATTTCTACTGATTTAATCTTATCTGTGGCAAGTTTGTACATCAACTCTGATCCTTGTCATATTCGATGCTAGAATAGGAATTACAGACAGTGTGAAAAAGTTATAATCATATCACACCTATCAACTGCCTGAGTTATGCCATAACAATTCAATTCAGTGTGTAATAAATCATCAACAGTATTTATAACATTTTTGTAGTATATACTTTTTCATACTTCCTTAGAAGACTGATGAACTCATTTGAAGAATAAATGACCCCGACAATTTTATTGAACCAACAATATAAATGGTGTAGAACATGGGTTCTTGGGACTACATATCCGAAGAAAGGACCTCTAATGTCTCAAAAATGTATGCATATATCATTTTTGGTTGGTCCTTTAAAAGGTATCATGAAACACAATAATGCTACAAGTCCAAAAAACAGTCCACAAATTTAAAGGTGAATTTTATAAGTAAGCCCTATGTGCGCCAAAGCCTGGAGATATGTGCAGAAGTCGAGCCAGATCGCGCTGTGCAGATTTTAAAAGGCTCGCGAGTACCCGCATATCTCCCGGTACGTGTATAAAAATGTTTTGCAAATAAGGCATGGCCATGGTCTAGGTGGGGCATGGGTATTCCTAGATTTTGCAATGAAATCTGCATGTAAGTATTTATCTGCTGTCCCGAGGTAGTCAGCCAGAGTAGATCCTAAGCCTTGGCTATAGGCAGTCCACACTCTTGGAAGTAGTTCCAATCTGCAGGACTCTCTAGAGACTGGGTCTTCGTGTTGCAGGCGCAAAACGTAAGGGGAGGATTTTAAAAGGTGCGCGTGTGCATCTATGTGCGCGCGCTTCCTGGCGCACACACTTTGACGCGCTGATTTTATATCATGCGAGCATCGACGCACATGCGCACCAGGGCTCTCCCAGTTTCCTGCCCATACTCCCTCCCTCTTCCCCTGCCCTTCCCACCCCCTAAACCCTTTATCTTACCTTTCCCTTTTTTTAATGTTGTTTACTGCTCCGTTGGAGCAGAAGCAACTCTGGCCAACTGCCGGCACGCTTCCCCGGCACAGCAGGAAATAGCCGCTGTACCGGCCACCTCAAGTCCCACCCCTCCCCGCCCCCGGACCACTGCTTCTATGGGCCCGACACTTCTGCGCATAACGGGGGTTTATGTGTGTAGCTGGACCCCTTTGAAAATGCATGCGGTGCACGCAAGGCCCAGCCACGCGCATAACTCCTGTTTTTTATGCAAGTGGCCGATTAAAAATTCACCGATAGGTGCGAGGCTTAATAAATAGTCCACCTTCATAGCGTGCTATCTCTAGCAGTCCCCCTCGTCTCAGCTCCGAAGAATAAAAAAGTCACCAAACAACAACAAAGGACAGGTTTAATGGTTATTCCCTCTTGCCATCATTTGCCGAGGAACCATGTTTCATCTTGGAATTATCCCCTGGGCAAGGTTTCTCCTCTGCTGTAGGCACCAGGGCCCTCTCAGGGACAGCTCCCTGAACTACCAGGCAGTAGTTCTGTCCACTGTCCTGCCCGGGTCACATTTTCATTTTTT
The DNA here is from genome assembly GCF_901001135.1 of Rhinatrema bivittatum. NCBI lineage: Eukaryota > Metazoa > Chordata > Amphibia > Gymnophiona > Rhinatrematidae > Rhinatrema > Rhinatrema bivittatum. The sequence continues at coordinate 32,865,963 of NC_042615.1, read as the reverse complement.
TTTTTTTTACCAACAAACCCAATTATAAGTTCGCCCAACTCAAAGGGAGAAAACAAACACAAGTAAACTTTGCGCTAGGATTTCTTTTGCAGGCCTCCTAGACTCTAGCACAACACGCCTCTTCTCCCCACCGTTGTGCTTCAGGCAACAACCTTCCCAGTCCTCCAAACAAAACAAAGCAAAAATAATCAGAGTAACCCCAACTCATTCTACTTCCATATGCGTCTCTGTTTCTGCCTCCGGGCAATCCACTTCCGTGTCTTCCTCTCCTTCTGTGGGGCTGGCTCCCCATTTAAACTCCCCAGCATCATCTTGAACCTCTTCCTTCCTAATCAGGGGCTCAGCTCTGTGTGTCCCCTCCCTCAGGGTCATGCCTGCCGGTACATGATCAGCCCCCTCTCTCTCTTCCCATTGGTCTGTCAGCGGCTCTAAGAGTCTGGGAAACGTAGTCTCCCTCTAGCCCCTTTGAGGTCTTTGCCATCTGAATCTGCCTCTGGCTCTCCTTGGAATAATCCAGTTCAGGTTTTCCTTCCTAGGTAAACAGTGAGCCTCATCACAGTGCACAAGGGTGCGCCGGTGTCCCCTGCTACATAACTTAACTTTAACTTCTTTTATGGATGGCGTGTAAGCCTGGAAACCAAAAAAAAAAAAACCTAATGGGGTTTTATGTCAAATCTTTTTATTGGTTTTCAAAGATAAACAAACCAGAAACCACACTTGTCATATACAAAACATGTCATTCAGAAAAACAACAATCAACAGGGCAGTATCCGACAGCGTTATACATCCAAGAGAGCTGTACTGTGATAAATACTGACAGACAAGTAAAAACCAAATATGGTAACATGGTGTTCTATATACCCTACCCTTCCCCCAACCCTCCCCGTACCCATTCCCAATTTCACAGCAAAAAGGTAATATAAGTGGTATTAAATACAGGAGCAACAAGGACGTAAGGACATGGAAACACATATGCTAATATGGCAGAATAATATTGTCACATAAAATCAGAGCATGAACAGAAGGAGAAACGTGAAAAAAGCAGAAAAGAAGAAAAGAAAAGGATAAGAAGAAAAGAAGAGAACAGAACCCATGGACCTCTTAGAGTATCCCAAGATAGATATGTGTATTCGGGACCCTAGAGCACACCGTAGCTGAGAGTAATGGAAGGCAGGAGTTAGTGCAATTAAGATTTACAGCAATGACGAAAGATCAATAAAGGACCCTTGAGCATGGTAGGTCAGGAACGGCTGCCAAAGATGTAGCACAGATTTCCTCCGCCCCTCGCCATGCTGTGCAGCTGTCATTTGCTCAAAAGTAGCGAGTTTTATCATTTTTTGAACCCAGTGATTGTAGTGTGGGGGCGTACTTGAGGTCCAGGCCGCCAAAATGGTTTGCTTGGCAAGGAGTCCTGCTTTGTCAACCAGTTGGGCCTGAGCCGGAGCTAGAGTAAGAGTAAGGGGGTCGCACAAAGCACTGCCCAGGAGCCATAAATTGGGGTCTAAGGGTAGGTCAACGGTGAGTAGTGTAGAGCAGTGGTGTTGTATGTTAGACCAAAAGGGTTGAATCTTTACACAAGACCAGAAACTGTGAAAGTAAGTCCCTGATGCAACACCACACTTTAAGCACAAAGGAGAGGTGCTTATCCCAAGTCTGTACGCCATATCATTGGTACAATACAGTTTCCATATAAATTTAAACTGCAATTCACAGAAAGTCACATTCTCAGAAGTATTTTTAATTTGAGAGAGGTATGTTTTAACTGTGTCTGGATTGATATTCAGGTCAGAGTCATTTTCCCAACGATCGCTAATACATTGCCTGGTAGAGATAGACATATAACCTTTCACTAATCTAGAAAAGATGGAGCAGGAAACACGGCCAGTGTAACCGATGCCCAGAACAGACTCAACCGCTTTGCGATGGTCCGCTGATACGTTCAGAATGCCCATAGAACCAATATAATGTCTAAGTTGTAAACAGGCATAGAAATCATGCTTTTGCAATTTAAATTTATCTTGTAGGTCAGAGAAACTATAAAGGTGGTCCGACGTGGGCATCAGCACTTGGGAAATCAAACGCAGACCTTTAGAAGCCCAGAGTTGGAAAACCGAATGACCCCGTCCCGGAGGAAAGTTAGGGTTGGCACCAATAGGTATAATTGGGGTTACAGAGGTAGGAAGCCCAAGAATATGACATAAGTAAGCCCATGCCTTTCGTGCCGTGTGTATCATGAGAAACTGTTTACATTCAGGCGGTAGTTGTTTAGGGCATATTTGGATCAGTGCAGCCAGAGAAACACCGGGGAGGCTACCTTGTAAAAAGGCAGTTGGAGAGAAATATTCCGTACCCAGCAGCCAATCCCTAATATGGCGTAGCATACAAACCAAATTGTATCTGCGAAAGTCAGGGCACGCTAAACCCCCTTCATTCACACTTTCCATAAGGTATTTGAGAGCTAACCTGGACCGTTTGCCCTGCCACAAAAACCGTCGAATAGCACTATTTAAAAGGGTCAAGTCATGTTGGGTAAGTCAAACAGGCAACATTTGGAGTACGTATACCCATCTGGGTAGTTCCATCATTTTTAACAACTGGACTCGGCCCGTCAGTGAGAGGGGAAGGCCCTGCCATTGTTGGAGCCGTTGTCTAGTTTTATTAAGCATAGGGAGGATATTTAAGCTGTATATGGAGTCCTACCGGCTGGAGATCAAGACCCCCAGATATTTGATAGGTCCCTTGGCCCATTTGAGTGGAAAGGTAGGGCCCCAGTTCTGTTGTAACTGTCCATGAATTTCCAGGGCCTCAGATTTATCCATATTGATTTTGAGGCCGGAAAAACTACCATACGAGATCTGGTGAGACAAAACCTGCATTAGGGCCTGTTTCGGGTTTGTAAGAAATATTAAGATGTCATCCGCGAAAGCAGCGGTCTTAAAAATGTGTCCGTCACAGTCAAGGCCCGTAATCAGAGGGTCAGCTGCAATCTTGCGCAACAAGGGGTCAATCGCTAAAATGTATAAGATAGGAGATAACGGGCAACCTTGTCGTACACCTCTCTGCGGGGTGAATGCCTGCGAGAGATGACCATTTGCTAAAATATGTGAGGTAGGTTGTGTATAGAGGAGTGAAATATAAGACAGTATAGACCCCTTGAAACCATAGCGTTGTAAAACAGAGAATAGGTAGTCCCAAGAGACTCTGTCAAAAGCCTTCTCTGAGTCAAAACTTACAGCCATGGCAGGGATGGAATGCAATTGACAATATTGGATAGCAGTGAGCAGCTTAGCTATGTGTGAGCTAGAGGAGCGCCCCTTCACAAAGCCCACCTGAGGGGAAGAAATGAGGTCCGGTAAAACTAGACTCAGCCTGGTAGCCAAAATATTAGCCAGCAGCTTGAGGTCGCAGTTCAGAAGAGAAATGGGACGGTAGGAGGCAGGTTGCCCAGGGTCCTTCCCGGGTTTGGGGAGTACAGTGATATAAGCTTTATTGAAATCAGCAGGAAAGGAGTTCAAGGCTAGAACAGAACAATAAAAAGAGTGTAGGGTGCCTACCAGTTCAGGGCCCAACATTTTGAAAAAATCATACGCAAATCCGTCGGGGCCTGGTGCCTTTCCGGATTTACTTTTCTTAATGACGGACAGAATTTCGGAATATGAAATAGGGGCATTTAGTTTTTCACATTGAAGATCAGTGAGAGTAGGGAGGGGAAGAGATTGAAAGAAATCATTCTCTTCACTAGGGCCTCCAGAACGATCTTCGGTATATAATTGGTTATAAAACTGTTGCATAAGATTCGTAATCTCCTCCCCCTTATGTACCCAGGTGTCCTTAGAAGATCGCAATTTTACAATATATGTTTTAGATTGTCGGATCCGTACCAAATTAGCTAGTGTCTTCCCTGCTTTATTTCCAAAGCGGAAGAAGGAGTGTTCTTTAAAATGCATTGATTTAATAGCTCTTTGGTGAATCAAAGCCTGTAGCTTCCCTAGAGTGTCATGATATTGCACCCAATGCGCCTGGAGGGGATTATGCAAGAAAGCCAATTTATCATCTTTAAGCTGAAGGTCCAAGCGTAAAATGTCTGCATTGAAAACTTTATTTCTACGCCGTAGAAAAGAGATTATCTCCCCTCTCATAACAGCTTTTCCTGTCTGCCAAAACAACGCAGGGTTATCTTGGTGGGGGGCATTAAACTCTTGGAATTGCTCCCATTTAGTTTTTAGATAATCTTGAAAGATTTTGTCAGCTCTCAAATAGGAGGGAAATTTCCACCAGGTAGTGTGAGGTATCGAAGTATCCCAGTTAATATCCACCCATATGAGGGCGTGATCTGATACACCAGGGCTGCCTATAGTTGCAGAGGTAATAAAAGGGAACAATCGTTCGGAGCCCAATATGTAGTCTATACGGGATAGAGTATGGTGAGCTTTGGATACATGTGTATAATCCCGTTCCTCGAGATGGAGAATCCTCCAATAATCCAATAGATTTAAGGAACGGCAGACTTGAGCTATATTGGTTTTGTGAGAGGGGGGCCGCTGCGTACCTTGTGAGCCAGAGCAATCCAACATCAGGTCGTGGACCGAATTAAAGTCACCCACTAAAAGCAGCTCCCCCACTTTATGAGTAAGGAGGAGATTGGTAATATTAGTAAAAAATGCCGTAGAGGGGGAATTTGGACCGTAGATATTCGCAATAGTAACCTCTCGGCCATTCAGTTGTCCTGTGATTATGATGTATCTGCCCTCTGTGTCTACAAATTCTCGTGTCACCTGAAAGGAAAGAGATTTGTGAAGGAGGATTGCTACACCAGCCTTTTTCCCCACTGCAGCGGAGTAAAAACATTGACCTATCCAGTCACGTTTGAGTTTCCTACTTTCCGTGGCGGTTAAATGTGTCTCCTGTATACAGGCGATATGGACCTTCGCCTTCTTAAGATACTGTAAAACTTTAGTTCTTTTTATTGGGTGCCCCAGACCATTAACATTAAGACTGGCCAATTTAACACTTGATCTAGCCATAGAGTTCTGAAAGTGTTGGCATGGAACAAGAGTATGCAGGAAAAAAGGATGGGCTCCCCAGCCTAAGCCCACCACTTGAAACAGGTATAGACCTCAGAAATCCACATTCCCCTTCAGAGATAGCTCCCAGCAATGCTTGGAGACATGTTTGCCCACTGCCCTTGCTTAATAGTGAAACCCATATGCTGTGAAGTGTGTCCCATCCCCCATTCCCCCCCCTCCCCTTCCTTCTTCCCAGCAGTACTAGAAATTCGGCGCCACATTTACCCTCTAATATACCGGGCAAATGCGCGGGGGTACGTTTGGATGCGATGTGCCCCACCTCCCCCGCATCAACCAAACAATAAAGAAAAACAGGTACATGAGATAACTTTGTAACCTCCAATATAGGAACACAAATGTACGATGCAGTTTGGGACCATACGGTCTTAGGAACATTTACCACATCACCCCCCTCACAGGCCAGCAAGTTGGAGAGTTGGCTACAGGAGTCCCAAATTGAAAAACTGAAAAAGTCACAATACCGGTACGCTGCACAAAGCGTGTACTGGAAGGAAACCGTAGCAGGCTCCACCGTAGTCAATCCAGAGAGATCCCTCGTGGTAAACAATTCGCCGGGCCCACCGCGGCCGCTGCAATCAATTCTTCGTAAAACTGCCAGTACTGCGCCTTGGGGTGCCCCGGGGAAGGCCAGACCAAAAGCTGGTTATAGCACCGGAATCGTCGAAAATTAGGGCCGCAGCCAATCAACGTAATGCTGGCCTCGGGCTGCGAGTAGGGTGGCGACGGGTCAGAAAAGAGAAAAATAGATGGTCCTGCATGCGGATAGTGAAGAATCTCAGGGACCTATAGCGGCCACATACTTCTTCGCGGGTGCCACCTCAGTGAATAAGTGATCTTGTCCTCCATGTTTAAAACGCAGCGTGGCTGGGTAGATGAGCTGAAATCTAATATTCTTGTTATATAGATCCGTACAGATGGGGCTAAACTGCTTCCGTTTTTGCGCCAGAGCTGCAGAAAAATCCTGAAAGAGACGGATATCTGCATCTTTATATTTTAGCGCTGGTTGGTTCCGGTAAGCTTGCATGATTTGTTGTTTTTGCGCCCAGTTTAGCAGGCGAGCGATGATGAGCCTGGGCCTTTGATCGCCGTCCTTACGTCGCCCCAGGCGGTGTGCTCTTTCAATATGGAAGGAGGGCCTCATGTCTGTCAGCCCCAGTGCTTCCAGAAGCCAAGTTTCCAACAACTCCTCTAAGTTTTGTTCCCCTGCGTCTTCAGGAAAGCCTGCTAGACGGATGTTATTGCGCCGTGCCCTGTTCTCTAGGTCGTCAATTTTATCAGATTGACTTAGAACAACTTGTTCCAGCTCCTTTATCTTGTTTTGGGTAATTATGTGTTCATCTTCTGCCGCTGAAACCCTTTCCTCAACAGCTGTAAGGCGCGGTATAACTTCGGAGACAGATTCTTTCAATTCTTTAAATTGCGTGGATAGTTCGTTAAATCTACCATCCAGAGCCGCAACAACCGCGTTACTGACCGTAGTAGTGAGGTCATTAGACGACAAGGTGGTCGCAGGCGAACTCGGAGGTGAAGGCCGCACGGGCACGTCCGCCATCTTGGCTCCCATGACATTTGATTTGTCCTTTTTTCCTCCTTTCAGAGGCATGGCGTGTGTTCCTTTTAACATAAAATGATCTATAGACATTTGTTCAAAAGGATCTGCGGGTGGAAAAAGATGAGCATTCACAGGAGGTCAATGATGTTGGCCGATGCAGGGAGGGCGAGGCACAGAGCTCAGGCAGAAGCGTCCGCTCGGCGTCACCGCATCACGTGACCCCCACCTAATGGGGTTTTAAGGGTTGGGCTAACAGGGTAAAAGGTAGGCTAGTTAACTAGGGGGGGGGAGGGGGTTAGGAAGTCCTATCCTTTACCTGGGTGAACTGGGAAAAAACTGGGGAAACTGGTAATTGTGACGGCGTGCGTGTCTAGTAAAATTCCCTCACTTGCGTGGTAGAGGCAGCATTTGCACGCACCTGCATGCACCATGTAAAATTGTGCACACATGTAGGCATGTACTGTCAGTTTTATACCATGCGTTCATGTATGTGCATATAATATGGCCGTGTCCTTCAGTGCGAGTCGGCATATGTGCATACATGTACACCCATGCGGCTGTTTCAAAGTTACTGTCTTATTCTAGAGAGAGAGGGTGTCTCCCCCCCCCACACACACGCACCTCTTATGAATAAGTTTAGGAGAACTTTTGCAGAGAAAATGCTATAATGCCTGATCCACTTATCAGGAGTTGAGCTACTTGACAATTTGATTGCATTTTTGTATACAGTTACTGAATCTTGCTTTCCAATTGACCTTATAATGACTTCCATTTTCATTTAGGTAAGAGAAGTAGAATGGCTGTTCTCCTTGTAAGAGCTGATGAACAATCTGCAAGCCAACAGCCTGATGTGACTTTGAAATGGGTACAGAACAGACTGAAAATTGGGAGTACTAAGATGTTCATTCACTACTCAACTATTTGAATAATTTGATCCTCTATATGCCACACATGATTGCATTCATTTCTAGATGAGGTTGGAGAGAGGGAGAGTGAGAACAAAAACAGATAATGCAATTTTTTTCTATTGTAGCATGTTTCATCCAATCCTTCAAAAAGCTGTCAGCACCTCTTACAAGGGTGGGCTGAATTTCAGTAGAGCTGGGTAGGTCAGGAAAAGGTTCTGAGCTTTATTTGAGTGAACATGAAAGGTTCTGATAAGTTCTGATTTATCCTGGAAATCAGACAGCTGTATAAAAAACCGTATAAAACTAACCTCATTAAATCAGAAACATACTTTTTAAAAGAAGTCCTCATTCATTTCTCTCTTTGCATATATTTTTTTTCTTTTAAGTTGAGGTACATTCACAGGTACAGTGGGTGGGTAATTCCCTCCTCTAGGGAGCTTGCAATCAGGGACGGTGATTTTAAACACGTGTGCAGGTGCACTTGTGCGCGCATTGGCCAGCTCGAGTCCAGAGATATGTCCATTTTCTAACATATACTTATATAGGCGCGCATACTGTAAAATAGGCTGGACGCATATACATGTGTGCGCAATTTTACATGGATACACACATGTATGTGCAAATGCCGCATCTACCGCGCACGTCAGGGAAATTTATAAGGGATGCATGCCGATTCCGTAGGAAGTTTTCCCAGTTCATTCCCAGTTCGCCCAGTTAAGGGAGAGGACTTCCCAACCCTCTAGTTCAATAGTCTCCCTTTCTCCCTATTAGCTCTGACCCTTAAAACCCAGCTGACTAGCCTAGATTGTCTAATTTTATGACTTACACACCGTCCATAGCAGTAGTAAAGTTACACTGCAGGGGGACCCTGGCATGCGCCTGTGCTTGTAGGTATTTGCGTGCACATCTCTTGGTCTCCCCCCAACGTGCCCATGACCCATCCCTTTTTAAAAACCTTTGACTTGTGCAAGTAGCGGGAAATATGTGCGTGCATGGGAACTTATCAAATCTGCTCAGCAAACACCAGCCTGAATTGTGCGCATATCACCTGGGTTTGGCGCGTGCACGACTTTTACATTTTGCCTTTAAGAGAGTCCTTTACTAAGCTGCCTTAGGCATTTACTGCATAGCAAACGCTTTAATGCAGCAGTAACACTCAATACTTTCAATAGCACATGCTCTTTCACCCCAATATCGCAGGAATGGTAATGGGCTGTAGGGATGTGAATCGTTTTTCAACGATTAAAATTATCGTCCGATAATGTTTATATCGTCTTAAATCGTTATAGAACACGATACAATAGAAATTCTAACGATTTATCGTTAAAAATCGTTAAATCGTGTTAGTGCGCACTAACTCGAGTTAGTGCGCACTAACTCCCCGTTAGTGCGCACTAACTCGATTTAGTGCGCACTACTGAAAATGATACAAATAAACACTTTCCAGGTCACTGAAGGTCAGTTAGGAATGAATATGTGTTCCTATTGGCTGGCTGCCCTCTTATCTATTGATATTACCAAGGTTACCACTGAGGTGATGTTGGGGGGATGGGAAATGGAACTGGAAACTAACGAACACCAACAGAAAATGAAACAAAGTGTTCACACTTTCCCAAATCAGTAAGGTCACTTAGGAATGAATATGTATGTATGTATTCCTATTGGCTGGCTGTGCTCTTATCTATTGATGTTACCAATATGGTTGGGGGGATGTGAAATGGAAACAGTTGGAAGCTTGACAAAAAAAGTAATGTAATGATCAGCACTCACGTGACTAGAACTTGTTTGTTTATTATTTTTGTTAGCAAGGCACCTGAAATGCTAGTGCATGTTGAATTTGCCAATCACTGTGCATTTTAGAAAGGTGGTCCTGGCTGGAACTGTACACAGTTCAAATATATGTAATTGATTGTTGGTAAGTGTATTTTTTAAGTAGCCACACTGGCACCAGTATGTTTACTTTTCCTCCTACTTAACTCACTAGCTCAGCTTTGTAAGAAGGCTTCTCTGCTTGTGTGTTGTTTTTGTTTGGTGTGAGGAGAGCAGAAACATCAGATCTTTATTCAATCTACTACAGTCATCTCTTACAGTGCCCTATCCCTATTAATACCAGGAGTGTTGTGATCTTCCTGCACACAGTGCCCTAACCCTGATACCAGTCTGAGACAGCTCCCTCCCTGCATTACTAGTGAGAGGCTGGCTTCACAGACAGGGGGAGCTGCCTGACCCTCACTCCTGACTTCCCCCATGTCCCAGCTAGTGAATGGTGTGTGGGTGAGGGGGGGGGGGAGGATGGTGAAGTCTGAGACAGCTCCCTCCCTGCATTACTAGTGAGAGGCTGGCTTCACAGACAGGGGGGAGCTGCCTGACCCTCACTCCTGACTTCCCCCATGTCCCAGCTAGTGAATGGTGTGTGGGTGAGGGGGGGGGGGAGGATGGTGAAGTCTGAGACAGCTCCCTCCCTGCATTACTAGTGAGAGGCTGGCTTCGCAGACAGGGGGGAGCTGCCTGACCCTCACTCCTGACTTCCCCCATGTCCCAGCTAGTGAATGGTGTGTGGGTGAGGGGGGGGGGAGGATGGTGAAGTCTGAGACAGCTCCCTCCCTGCATTACTAGTGAGAGGCTGGCTTCACAGACAGGGGGGAGCTGCCTGACCCTCTACTCCTGCCTTCCCCCATGTCCCAGCTAGTGAATGGGGTGGGTGGGTGAGGGGGGGGGGGAGGATGGTGAAGTCTGAGACAGCTCCCTCCCTGCATTACTAGTGAGAGGCTGGCTTCACAGACAGGGGGGAGCTGCCTGACCCTCACTCCTGACTTCCCCCATGTCCCAGCTAGTGAATGGTGTGTGGGTAAGGGGGGGGGGAGGATGGTGAAGTCTGAGACAGCTCCCTCCCTGCATTACTAGTGAGAGGCTTGGCTTCACAGACAGGGGGGAGCTGCCTGACCCTCACTCCTCCGGGGTATTGTGATCTTCCTGCACACAGTGCCCTATCCCTGATACCAGGGGTGTTGTGATCTTCCTGCATGCAGTGCCCTATCCCTATTAATACCAGGAGTGTTGTGATCTTCCTGCATGCAGTGCCCTATCCCTATTAATACCAGGAGTGTTGTGATCTTCCTGCACGCAGTGCCCTATCCCTGATATCGGGATGTGTGCAAGAAGATCACAACACCCCCGGTATCAGGAATAGGGCACTGTGTGCAGGAGATCACAACACCCCTGGTATTAGGGATAGGGCACTGTGTGCAGGAAGATCACAACACTCCTGGTATTAATAGGGATAGGGCACTGTGTGCAGGAAGATCACAATACCCCTGGTATCAGGGTTAGGGCATAAGTTTCTAGTCACATTGACTGATCACATTACTTGTTTTGTCAAGCTACCAACTGTTTCCATTTCCCATCCCCCATATACTGTCAGTAGGAAACTTGGGACATGAATAAATAAGAGGGCAGCCAATAGGAATACATATTCATTCCTAAACTGACCTTAACTGACCTGAAAAGTGTCAAATTGTATCATTTTCAGTTAGTGCGCACTAACTCCCAGTTAGTGCGCACTAACTCCCGTTAGTGCGCACTAACTCGAGTTAGTGCGCACTAATCGGAAAAAAACGATTTTTAACGATTTTTTAACTAAAAAATCGTGCCTAAGACGATTTTCTTGCCCTGCCACACGATTTCTATCGTTAAGACGATATGGAAAACGATTCACATCCCTAATGGGCTGCTTTGCATTGCAAATGCTGACAAAGCAGCCCATTACTAGACAATTGCATGCCAATAAAATAGTGGCAGATGACTTAAAAACAAACAAAAACCTGCATTATTTTTACGAATCTTAGCTACAACTCTGGCATTGTAGCTAACCTTTCCCGGGAGCAATGGGACACACAATGCATGTCCTGATGCCCCGGGGCCATGCCTTAAAAATCCTGGAGTCCCCCAGGGCTTTCAGCACTCCCCAGGCCACTGCCCTCCTTGCCTTCCTCCCGACCCTCTCCCCTCGGTCATACCTTTAATTCCCTGGTGGGCGAGTGGGGCCCAGAGAACTCCTTAGGGTGGTGGGGTGCTGAGAAAGGGGATCTCATATGACACCCTGGGGCTTGCCACAACTAAGGGGGTATATTCTCTTTGGGCTAATCATCCCCTTTACAATTCTGGCTAAAATGATGGCCCGAAGTTGTAAACAACAATTCTGGATCTTAAGCAGTTTTACGCTAACCAAAAATTCAGCTGACAACATCTGATGCATTATTAGAAGGGAGGGTCATTTTCGATAGGGATGTGTATGTGAAAAATGTAATTCATTGTCGTTCTGTTTTCCTTGTTTCCTTTTGTTGTGTTTTAGAAAGTATTTTGTTCCTTTCATTTTGTTATTCACATCCATTAAATGTACCTGCTTATGTGTATGCATTTCCGTGCATGCTTAACATCGATTTTATGCACATAAATATGATTTTATGCATATAGAAATGTACGCATGCAAAGTAATGAAACAAACAAATGCACCTCACTAATTTTTAAAGGCCCTTCTGTGGGTGAAACCGTGTTTAAATGCAGAAGTGTCCTTTGACAAATCTGCCTGCCCAATATGCAGGGAACCTAACATGTACTATACATGTCATGTTCATGAATACGTTTGGACTGATTGGAGTCATTTCTGGGGGCAGGCTTGGGGAAAGGGGGGGTTTGCACTTAGGCTCAGACGTTTGCATTTTCACACGTGCGCATGGAACATTTCCTGAAAAATGTCTACATACACTTTAGCAGGCATAATTGTATGTGGGCAGTTTCAGTGGGATAATTTTCAAAAAAGAAAATAAACAAGTGAGTGCAAGTTGGCGCAATGTATGCATTTGAAATCTAATTTAGGCAGGTTCTTACAAAAGTATCCCTTAAATTACTGCACTCGATAAATATTCTACCCTCAATAATTTTTCTCTCAGTGCCAAAAATGAGTTTAACCTCATAGAATGGAACTTTTAGTGACACAAGAACAAGTGATTATGACTCTGGACCTACAAACTGGTCTAATTTTCATCAATAGCAAATTAGTCAGGTTTTCTTGTGCAATTATATATACGTATATTTCTTGAGAACATCCCATAAACCAAGCTTCTGTGAACTTCAAGGACTGGAGTAGAATTGGAGAACCAAACAAACATAAATGACAATCTATAGTTGGCATAGTCTTATGTACCATGTGTGTCTTCACTGGATTTGTTTGGAAGGAAGATATAGGAAGCATTAAAAATGAAAATAAAAAGTAATGTACTTCAAAGAATGCACAACATTTTCAGAAAATGTTTTCTTTTTAATGTATCTCTATTTAAACTTGTTAGATACTTGTCAGATACTATCACAAATTTATGTTGACAAAATCATTATGAAATTAAATTTAAATGCACACAACTCAGATTTGCTCAGGATTATTATTATTTCTTTATTTGCATATTACTTTTATCCAAGGTACCATAGCTTTAAGGTAACACATTCATTTAGTTGAGGCAGAGATTTTTCTATTTGAAAATTTGCATTTCAAACTAATACCATTCAACAAATTCCAACAAGAAATTAGAAAACATTTCAAAAAGTTCAAAAGAAGGAAAAACATAATAGGAGCAAAATATTTTTCTAAACCTCAATTGTTTTTGGTATGTCTGGTTCTACAAAGAGTGTAGTTGTTGGAATTTAGTTGTTGTATCATTCCTCTTACTCTCTAAAATATTAGGGAATTGTTTGTTTCTGTGTTGGAAGAGTGCTTTCACTGAGGCAGAAACAATAATATCTGTAACTAAAAGGTGATATAGTTACTATGCATGGTAAAAATTGCACTGTATATTAAACCCCTACTGGAAGACTGCAGCCATACTATTTAGTTGAAATGCAGCTACTATAGTAATTCTTTACAAGGATAATTTTTAACAGTGTGCATAAGTCAGCACAATCACGCATATGTGTCTGTACATAAAGTTATATACATATAGGGGTGGATTTTCAAAGGGTTACGCAAGTAACCCCGAGAATCTACTCCTGCACACGCCAAGCCTATTTTGCATAGGCCCGGCAACACGCACAAGCCCCGGGATGCGCATATGTCCCGGGGCTTGAAAAAGGGGCGGGGTGTGGGCGGGATGGGGCGGTCCAGGGGCGGAGTGGGGCTGGAGCCTCTAGGCACAGCGGCCATTTGCCGCTGTGCCTGGGATTGCAGGTCAGCCGTCGGCCGGCGTGTGCAACCTACACCTACCCGGAGGCAGGTGCAACTTCTAAGTTAAAGGTGGGGGGGTTTAGAAAGGGCTGGGGGGTGGGTTAGGTAGGGGAAGGGAGGGGAAGGTGAGGGGCGGAAGGAAAGTTCCCTCCGAGGCTGTTCCGATTTCGGAGCGGCCTCAGAGGGAACGGAGGAGGGCTGTGCGGCTCGGCGAGCACAAGTTGCACAACTGTGCACCCCCTTGCACTCGCCAACCCTGGATTTTATAACATGCGTGCGGCTGCGTTCTTCTATGTTGTTTCCTTAGAAGAAAAATCTTTGAAATAATTTAGAGTATAGAAATCCTATAATTTGTACCTGTCTTTACTGGCAAATGGAAGTGGAATGTGAGAGAGAGTAACCATCATTGAATAATTTTCTTACTCTATAGAAAGTGGATTTTAAAAGCCCTGGGAGCGCCGAAGCTGGGAGATACGCGCAGAAGTCAGGCTGGCACATGCCGCGCGGATTTTTAAAAGAACACGAGTATGCGCATATCTCCCAGCACACGCACGACATTGTTTTTTCAAAAAGGGGTGGGGCATGGGTGTGGTCTGTGTGGGATGTGGTTGTTCTTAGATTTCTCAATGAAATAGGCACATATTTACGCGCACAAATGTGTGTCGGGGTTCCCTACCACATTACTTTACTTCTGCTATGGATGGCGTGTAAGTCCTGAAACTAAAGAAGTTAGCAGGGTTTTAAGAGTTGGGACTAACAGGGGAAAAGGTAGGCTAGTTAACTAGGGGATTTAGGAAGTCCTATATTTTACCTGGGTAAACTGGTAATTGTGTCGGCATGCAGATGTACCAAAATCCCCCCACTTACATGGTAGAGACAGCATTTGAATACACATATTTGCAGCCATATAAAATAGTGCGCACATGTATGTGCGAAATGCCTAGTTTATAACATGAGTGCATATACATACATATGTTATAAAATTGCTGTGTCCATTAACACAAGCTGGCAAAGGCTCGTACATGTTACCATCCCCATTACCATCCTCATTCTCACAATGTCTGCATATTTAGACAGAGCTGATATAATTCTTTTGATTTCTCTGTGTAAGAACTCCAGTCTCAATTAGACGTCAACACACACACTAGCAACATTGTAGGTTGAAGAAGATTGGTGGTGTGAGCAAGTCAGTCTTTATTATTGATTTGATTTGAGTTAGCATTATAGGTAAAATACTGTATTCTGAGATTTGATGATGAAAAGCCATAGTCCAAGCCCTGTCTGTACTATCAAACAGTTTATGGTATTCCTCAATAACAAGCCAAAGTTTCACCAAAGCTTCATTCTCGGGACAGCACTCTCTGTCTTGAACGGGTAGATGTGAATCGGTTATTTACACTTTTGAATAATAGAAGGACTAGGGAGCATTCCATGAAGTTAGCAAGTAGCACATTTAAGACTAATCGGAGAAAATTCTTTTTCACTCAACGCACAATAAAGCTCTGGAATTTGTTGCCAGAGGATGTGATTAGTGCAGTTAGTATAGCTGGGTTCAAAAAAGGTTTGGACAAGTTCTTGGTGGAGAAGTCCATTAATGGCTATTAATGAAATTTACTTACGGAATACTAATAGCCACTGCTATTAATTGCATCATTAGCATGGGATCTTCTTAGTGTTTGGGTAATTGCCAGGTTCATGTGGCCTGGTTTAGCCTCTGTTGGAAACAGGATGCTGGGCTTGATGGACCCTTGGTCTGACCCAGCATGGCAATTTCTTATGTTCTTATGTTATGTTATGTCACAAGCTGAGCTCTCAAAAAGTATTACCCGCATACCAATGAACTGTGACACAATTTTGGTAAATTGCACTAGTGTAGCACATATGGACAGACAAGAGGTCATAGTTAGTCATCGAGTTAAGCCAGGTTAAAGAGAAAAACAGTTCATACTTACCTGAAGGGAAACCTGGAGGATTCCAGAATATCCCAAAGAGTCTGTAATGATAAAAAAGATGACACAAAAATCAGATTTCTTGAATTAAAGTTGAAATTCAATATTTGTTCTCATTAAGAAGTAGCTAACTGAGAAAAATAGATCTGATAATATCTTGGTGAAAAGGACTAGGGGGCACGGCATGAAGTTAGCAAGTAGCAGGGGAGTGAGAGAGAGGCGAGAGGAACACTGGACGCATACCTGCTGCACTAATTCGGTGAGAGGGGAGAACAGCTGCGACGGAGCACCACCGAATCAGCTGACGTCATCTCTGCAGGACCGCGGGATCTTTTAAAACCCGCGGCTGAGCGTTGTGTTTGGGGAGTGAGAGAGAGGCGAGAGGAACACTGGACGCATACCTGCTGCACTAATTCGGTGAGAGGGGAGAACAACTGCGACGGAGCGCCACCGAATCAGCTGACGTCATCTCTGCAGGACCGCGGGATCTTTTAAAACCCGTGGCTGAGCGTTGTGTTTGGGGAGTGAGAGAGAGGCGAGAGGAACACTGGACGCATACCTGCTGCACTAATTCGGTGAGAGGGGAGAACAGCTGCGACGGAGCGCCACCGAATCAGCTGATGTCATCTCTGCAGGACCGCGGGATCTTTTAAAACCCGCGGCTGAGCGGCGCGCAGCAGACACCGGCGCGCGGCTTTGACTGGCTTCGACCGCCTTCGACTGCCTCCGATTGCCTCTGATTGCCTCCGACTGTTACTGACTGTCTCTTGGCTCACTCTGCCTGACTCTGCCGAAACAGGTAATTTTTATTCTGAATTCTTTATGGGTAAAAAGCGTAAAGCAAGAGTCTACACCTCCTCTCCAGCCCCAAATATTGGGCCAATGGATGCCCACGTCAATAGGAAACTGCCACAAATGGACTGCGAAAGTGCCACTAATGAAGTGTCCCTGAGTCCAGGCAATGGTCCAATTACACCCCCCGCAACCTCCAGGAACTTCAAAAGTGGAAGGAACTATTGAGGACAGTCAAGAAAGTGCGAATAGGGAAGAAAGTTATTCTTATCTCCTCGAAAGCTCTTTGGAAGGACCACCTCAGAGAACTGGAGATAGACCTACACTGGGAGCTCCTAGTAAGAATCTGCTGAGCCCCAAAGAGCCAACAGATATTACGCTGAGAGATTTGTGGAGGATGTTAGTCAGACTAGACTCTAATGTCTCAAATGTGAATGAATCTCTTACTTCTTTAGTAAACGTAAATAAGTCCTCAATTGAAGTACAGGGGAGAAAATTGTTTGAATTGGAATCTGCTATGAAATCTATAACTGGTAATGTGCAAAACATTCAAAATGCTGAAAAAATGCATATTGTAGATAGTCTATCACTACATTCAGAAATTGAAAATATAGAAAATATGTTACGTATTAAAAACTTACGTTTAGTTAACTTCCCAATAACGAGGTTATTGTCACCTTATGAAATGTTCAAGAAATTCTTGTTTATGATATAGATAAGATCCCAATTATAGCTAAGATTTTTTATTTTCCTGTGTTATCTAGAACTCCGCTATCTGGAGATCTAGAGAAAAGTCCAGGGATTTCTTCTTTCCTAGAGGAATCTCTGGATATTATTAATAAACGAGCGACTTTATTTGTTTCTTTCTCTCTAGAGAGAGAGAAAGATCAGATATTAGAAAAGTTTTTCAGGAACAAGGAATGTTCCTTTTGTGGGCAAAGAGTATATATATTTCCGGATGTCTCGAGGCCTACCCAGGCACGTCGAAGACAGTTTCTCTCCCTGAAAAGTAAAGTCCTAGAGATAGGGGCAACTTTTTATTTAAAATTTCCTTCAAAATGTTATATTACTTTTCAGGGAAATACATTTATTTTCTCGGACCCCACACATTTGGAAACATTCCTTGTAGATAAATCTGAGACAAAAAGAGAATAGTAACATCTAAATTAAGGCCTAAGTAAATCCATTGACATCCTCTCGCTTTTTTGATTATTGTTATGATATGACTTATTGTTTGTTCCCCCATTTATAATTTCTTGTTCAACATTTTGATTTTCAGAAATTGGTATTGGTAATAATGTTATGGATGTTGTATAACGAGATTTCTTCTTTTTATTTTGAATTTATGGTTGAGTATATATAAAAATTTTCAATAAAGTGTAAATTGAAAAAAAGAAAAAAAAAAAGTTAGCAAGTAGCACATTTAAGACTAATTGGATAAAATTCTTTTTCACTCATTGACAATTAAACTCTGGAATTTGTTGCCAGAGGATGTGGTTAGTGAAGTTAGTTTAGCTGGGTTTAAAAAAGGTTTGGATATGTTCTTGGAGGAGAAATCCATTAACTGTTATGAATCAAGTTGACTTAGGGAATGCCCTCTGCTATTACTGGCATCAGTAGCATTGGATCTTCTTAGTGTTTGGGTACTTGCCAGGTTCTTGTGGCCTGGTTTGGCCTCTATTGGAAACAGGATGCTGGGGTTGATGGACCCTTGGTCTGACCCAGCATGGCAAGTTCTTATGTAATAATCCTTGTACATGAATTAGTTTCTATACAAATACTTAAATAAAGAATTATGGTGAGAGTCAAAAATACAAAATTGTTTTGTGTATCATAAATAAATCATTTAACATTGAAAATATCGACACTTTTGAAATATTTATTTTGTTCAATAATTACATGTCTCTCTAGAAATGAAGAACCTGAAATATTATCCACTTGCCAACAAAATAAAATTCTTTCATTTGGTTCTAGAAGTAGAGATGTGCATTCATTTATCACGAATTAGACAATTTCAACGAAACTGCCTAATTCATCATGAACTTCGAGGAAAATTTGTTTTTCGGGTTAGTGTGGGGGGGAGGGGCACATTTATTTAAAAAAAAACAAAGCCACCCCATCCCTTAAAATTTACTGTATTACAACCCCGCCACCATCCCGAGCCCTCCCCCAAGACTTACTAAAAGCCCTGGTGGTCCAGTGGGGTCCCGCGAGCGATCTCTCCCTCCAGGCCATTGGGCTGTTGGGCCTGCTATGAATCAAAATGGTGCTGATGGCCCTTTGCCCTTACGATGTCACAGGGGCTACTGGTGCCATTGGTTGGCCCCTGTCACATGGTAGGAGCAATGGACGGCTGGCGCCATCTTATGCTCCTACCATTTGACAGGGACCGACCAATGGCACCAGTAGTCCCTGTGACATGGGTTGGGTGGTTTTTTTTCCGAATCAGAATTTTTTTTTTTTGATTCATTTTTCCGGTTTTGTGTTCAGGTTCCAGCTTCATTTTTTGCTGAAAAACGATCTGTGGGAAAACGAGTTTTCCCACGAAGCGCCCGAACTGAAACCTGACCCGACCCAGAAAAATGAAGCTCATCTCTTTCTAGAAGTGCCTCTGAGATCATTTTTCTAGTTTGATTTATTTCTCAGTGAAAATATTCTGGGTGTGCAAACTATTTCCTTAACCCCTTTTAAAACAGAAACCCAATAGCCTTACCATCTGACTAGCCACTTGACAGTGGCCGAAATAGTTTTCTGCTCAAGAGTGTTTACAAATGCAAATCATATCAAATTGCTTCCTGAAAAAAATCACAAGCCCTATTATTTGATTTGAAGTTCGCTGCAACTCAAGAGTTATAGCTAACTCTACCTGGGCGTATTATAAGATTAACACACATCCCAATGCTCCGAAGGCCCTGTCTTACAAGTGCCAATGGCCCCAAATAAGCCCTCCAAAAGTCATTAAAAAAAACCCCCAGAGGTTTGTATAGAACCCTTCCACCTTCACTGCCCTTGGAGGCAACCATTGTTCAAAAATAAAAGTAAAATAAAGTTTAAAAGTTAGAGCCAGTCTCCACCCCCAACTCTTCCACTTCAATAAAAAAAAAAAAATATCCAGCCCATGGAGGCCCAGTACCTTCTTTACTCACAAAGCAATCACTCATGGTCCAGTGGGGGTCCAAAGTGCCCCCGAAGCTCTGAGCCCGGTGTCCACCATTTCTCAAAATAATACCAGTTTAGTCCTTTGCTGCAAGAGTCACAAAGCTTTGGCAAATGACTTTACCACTTTGTGACTCCTGCTGTACCCTTTCCCCTTGGGAAAATACTTTGGGGAGAAATTACCATGGCGGTGAATATCCCCAGAGAATACACAAGGGTAAACCCAGGACTGTGGGACCATCGTGGTTTAAAAGGGCCAAAAGCAACGTGTGACTCCCACCCTGCCCGCAAAAGTAATAATAACAAATAAACTTTCAATAAAAAAAAAGTCCAGCCCCCGGAGGTCAGGAGCTCAATGCCCCGGACCCCACTCCCCTTATTCACAAATGAGTTCCTGCTGGTCCAGGGCTGGGGCAAAGGACTGGTTGGCATGAATCTGAATTAGGCTAAAGTGAATGTCTCGGAGGCATTGGAAAAAGGATCTCAGCAGGGCCTCTTTTTCATTCCGGGATACCCATGGAAGAGGTAAGTGAGAGCCTGGGGGGGTTCTAGTCCCAGCTGATGATTTTTTTAATTGGGGGGGGGGATTGGAAGCCCCAGCTGGGCTTGCACTATTTCCTCGTTTGTCCCAAGTGCGCTTGGGCCAAATACAGCAAGGTAAGGGCAGGTGTAGGAGAAAGAGGCAGAAGAACCTGAGGGGAGATGGGTATTGGACTAATTTTAGTACCTCTGGGGGACAATTTACCTAGGTAAGTAGGTAATTACTGGGGCAAATTGCCCACCACATGGGTTCTTTCACAACCTGCACACTTTTAGCTAAATTGAAAGAAGGTGCTCGCAAGGGTGGGGGATCGTGCAGGGAAGCAATGCTTTTCCAATCTGCACAGCTTGATTTGCAATATTGGTTTTGCCTTACTGGAATTGCATGCGCAAACGTCCATGGGATCTGAAAGGCAATTTTCAAAGGGAAGCTACCAATGTATCTACCCTTTGAAAATGCTCTGCAAGGTCCATGGCTAAGATGTGTGGACTGTGCAGTCACACAGGAGAATGGAAATTGCTCCCTGCGCGCTCAATCGCATTTAAAATGGATAGGTCCTTGAGGTGGAGAGGCAGGCCAAAGCACCCAGAGTAGCTGTACCGCAGCGACAAGCTCCAAGAAGAGGAGGCAAGGTCAACAAACCTGAAACCACAGCAAGGCTCTGATATAATCTTACTAAACGTTTTTTGTCCCCATAAATATACAATGGGAGAAAAGTCTTACAGATCATTTTCCAAAAGGTTTAATGAGCTAACCTTTGGGAATTAAATCAATTAAATCTCAGCCTCCTCTGACTGGCTGATTGCGATTCGCCCACAGATTTAGTCACTGAGGAAATGTGCAGTGCTGGGTGCCGGCTTAAGTTGGGTGGAGAAAGTTAAGAGACTAGAACTGATTTTGAACGCCAGTTACCTGATTTGGCAGCGAATATCTGAGTGTTGCAAGAGTGAGCCTAAGCTTGCCCGGCTGCAACTCAGGTATCATCCCCTAACCCCAATATCTAAAAAAAAAAAAAAAGAAAGGTTGCCCTAGCCTGTAACTCATCCCTCTCTCCCTGTGCCTGATACAACTTCCTCCCTCCACCAGCTCCAAATGTCCCCTCAGTTGTCAGCCGATAACCAAGTCTGTTAGGTTCAGCCGAAAATTCGAGTACAGATCATTTTAACCAGTTACCTTTGCCACTCTGCGGCTGTTTGCAAAGCTGACCGCCATAGGGAGAACTTGACCTTACGGACAAGCTAAAAATCTGAACAGAGCTTGCCAACTCTTTAAACATTTATACAGGAAGAGGGAGGAAGCAACATATTATTCTTTCAATACATTTGTTGTCATTTTTTTTTTTATCACCTTCCCTCAAGGTAGCTTTCAGCTACTAAGAAATATGCTTCTACCAAATCTCTCCTGTGTACCATAACCTCCCCTTAAACACTCTTCTTTCCTATTCATATTTATATTTCCCTTAAGCAAACAGAACTAGCCTTCTCCTGCCCAGGGCCAGTGGAAGCCTGATGAACTAGGTGGCCACCTAAAGTGCCACCAATTCGGAGGTGGTGCAGGAAGGGCTCCTCCTCCTTTCTGCCCGCACTGGAGCCCTGCAGAGGAAGTAGTGTAATGGGCCAGCGCACTGGAAAGAGGAGGTGCTGTCTCCATTAGGAGCAGGAGCACATGAGTACATTGGAGATCAGTGGTGAGGAGCAGGAGGCCTAGCAGCAGGACTAGGCCACACGCAGTCAGACAAAGGAGAAAGCAAAGGAGCTGGGATACCGCCAAGAGCAGGAGCCAAGAGGAGAAGCAACGGGGCCATTCGAGGTCAGGAGGAGGAGCAGCAGCCGCCACCAGTCCCTGTGGTCAAGAGCAGGAGAAGCAATGGGGTCTGCTCCCAGGAAGGAACAGGAGGCAGAGCATTGGAAACCCCCACGGCCCTGAGCAGGAGGCAGAGCCTCAGCAGCCCCAGTGACTGGAAGAAAGAGCAAGAGTCCCATGGGCCAAAGGGGCTGAAGGAGGAAGAGCATGCTGTTGCAGCTGCATGGGCTTGGGGGGTGGGGGAAGTGAGTGAAAGAGTGAAAGAGCATATATATGTGTGTGAATGTGATCATGTGTGTGTGTGAAAGAGTATGAGTGTGTGATTGAGAGCTTGTGAGTGAGAGAGCATGTGCATGTGTGAAAGAGTATGAGTGTGTGATTGAGAGCTTGTGAGTGAGAGAGCATGTGCATGTGTGAAAGAGCATGGATGTGTGATTGAGAGCTTGTGAGTGAGAGAGCATGTGTGTGTGTGATTTGTTTTTATGATTAAAAGCATGTGTGTGTGATTGAAAGCATTTTATTTATTTATTTATTTTAGTTTTTTCTATACCGGCATTCGTGAGAGTATCACATCATGCCGGTTTACAATAAACAGTGGGGTGATAACAGGAACACTGAACGAAATAAATAACAGGTGCTAACATAAAATAGTTACAGTTACAATAAAACAAGGATAAGTACAACTAGGAGCAAGAAGAAAAATGATAGGAACTTTAACATGGTATATTAACCGAAGTATGACGGGGTACATTACAAAGAATTATGTGATTTACAATGACTTGTTCATTTGAACAAATTGCAGTTTTTTACAATGACTTGTTCATTTGAACAAATTGCAGTTTTTTACATAAGGGTAGTGATCAGAAGTAATGGTTTTCTGCATACGGGTAGTGCTTGGAAGTAATGGTTTTCTGCTTACGGGTAGTGCTTGGAGTAGTGGTTTTCTGCCTATGGGTAGTGATCAGAAGTAATGGTTTTCTGCATACGGGTAGAGATCAGAAGTAATGGTTTTCTGCATATGGGTAGTGCTTGGAAGTTGGTTGTAGGTGGGTAATGAGTTTAATCCAAGTCTGGGAAGGCTTTTTTGAATAGCCATGTGTTTGTGTGTGAGTGAGAGAGAGAGGAGAAAGTTTGTGTGTATCAACACCTCCTTCCCACCCGCCAATGCTAATCCATGAAAATCTCAGGGCATCTGAAAATCAATAGCTCTCAGGTATGAAAAGATGGTGCTTATTTTTCTCTTTTAGTTTTAATTAGTGGGTACTATTTGATGTGTCATTGCACCTGTTGTAATTGAGTACGTTGGTAGACCCTAGATCGGGGTGAAAGCTGACTCCACCAACAGGGAGGAGCCCTGTGGGGACTCACCACGATATGCGTGACCTCAGCTGAGATGAACACAACAGCAAAGAGGCTTTATTGTACTGGAATGTAGAAAAACCCACCAAGTGGGAAGAGAGAGACCCAGTCCAGAGGAATGGGTAGCTCACTGATGATATCCCTGGTAGTGGTCCACGGAGCGGGGTACGCTGGGGAATCATTTCTTCGATGGAACTTCTCTGTATAGATCCGATAGTGGCCCACAGCGCGGGGCACACCCAGAATCACAGGAGAATGTTGAGAGTAGAGCAGCAGGTCAGCAGAGCTGAATAGCAAGTGTGAAGTGTGCAAGGAAGGTTGCTGAGGCGAACACGGTAGTGGCCTGAGGCACAGGGTACAGCGGAGGTTCCATCAGCTGAAGGTAACGAAGTCAAAGGCTGAACCAGACAAAGCCCAGAGTGGATGAAGAGAGACTCCAGGCAGGAAGGCCCTCTGAGGAGCGGATAGCCAGAACGTGACAAGGCCCCCCGAGGAGCGGGTACCTAAAGCGTTCGAGTCTCTGTGTCAGGAACAAGTTCAGCGTAGTGAAGTGAAGTGTCTCCGCAGGAGTGAAATTCAGCAGGAAGGAAGTCCTTGCTAACTCATAGGTAGCTCAGACTGGCTGGCTCAAATACACGCAGGCAGATGATATCATGCGGAGGGGACGCCCCCGAGGTTCCCGCCATGAGCTGTATAAGATGGGGCCTGTCACGCGCGCGTGTGTGCTTAGGTAATCCCCAATTCAAAATGGCAGACGGGATTGCCCGCGCCATCGCAGGAATGCTGAGGAGAGCGGCATGCAGAGTCAGTGGTCACTAATTGTCCGAGAATTACTGGTGCAGGAAAAAAGGAGGTGAGCAACAGAGTGTTGTTGCACTTATTGGTGTTTGGAAAATTTTTGAATTTTAAATTTTTGGATGTTATTCTTTTCATCAGCTATTTTGAAATATTTATTCATTTTATTAGAATGATTTTGCTGTTTTGATTAATGATTTTGATTTCAGGATTTTATTGTTTGATGTTTTATGAAGAATGATAATATTTCTGTTTTTCCATTGTTATGCTGCATTTAGAGTCTGGTTTGTTATGGTTTCCAATTTGTTTATTTCTCCATGTTTCTATTTATACTTTATGGTCTCTTTATTCTGTATTTGGTGAGGGTCTGTCTGTATTCTGCTAGTGTATAGATTTTGTACAGGGATCCATGGCAGCCTGGTTTGTTCTGTTTTCCTAATAGAAGTAGGATTGCTACTGTTTGAATGGTAGCATTTAATGCTCTTTTGATATGCGAGGTTTACTATATTGTAATTCAAATTCATTTATTCTTGGCTTTCCTAGGGCCAAGCCCTCACCCAATCAATCTGGTACCAATCAGACTTTTCTGATTGGTACCAAAGCAGTGCACATAAATATAATATACATATTGTTGTAAGTAATATTTATATCTCAAAAAGGCTGTACTTTCTTCTTTTTCATTTAAAATCAGTTTTCATAAATGCATAATTTTTTAATTATGCTCATGGGGAGAGTGTGACCAGTGATAGTGTGGGTGGTGGGATGCAGGCTGTAAGGTTTGCCTATGGCGCATATCACCCTTGCACTGGCCCTGCTCCAACCTCTTCTGCCAGCATAGCATAAGGTGAGAGAATGAAAGATGTATTTTTCATTTTTCAAGGTAATTGAATGTTGCCCTTGAGACATTGCTAGGGAAGATAAGGCAAGGGATTTTTGCTTCCTTTCTTCCATGAAAAAGCACATTTTTTCCCCAGATTGCTTTTTTTTTTGTTTTTGTTTTCCTTTGGACTACTTTGTTTGTATTCTGTTTGCATACAACAGAAAAGGTAATTGGGAACTGTTTACACTGCATGGCTGGTGAATGTGGCATATGTGCAATGCATGTATTCCCATAGTGTGCTGCTGTCTGGAATGCATTCTTGTATTTTGCCCGTGATAAATAAACAGCTTAAAAAGACAAAAAAAAAAAAAAAAAGAGATGAGCAACAACATAAATTAGCCCAGTTTCAGCAGTTTTGAAAATGATTTTCTCATGTAGTTAGGGAGTCAAACCTGAGCATATTTTGGTTCACTTCTAGTTTGGATTTAATGCCTTTGTCTTCAAATCCATGCTCGAGGCAGATGACCAAAGGGCTATGTGCCCTGGGCAACTGTTTCCCCTACCTACCCTAGTTATGGTCCTGCAAGTTACAATTCAGATGCAGTTAGTTAGGTCCCTTTCCTCAGAAAAGATAGAAACTCTAAATTGCTACTTGGATAATGGAGGGAAAAGAGACTTGACCTAGGTCACATTGGCTATCAGTTGGAGAAGTGGGATTTGAACCTGGGTTTATAAAATTGCTACCCTGATGATCTTACCAGTAGGCTACTACTTTTGTGACTAAAGCTATTCTGATTTAGTTCCAGGTTAGGTTAATAACCAGATGGCAAATGGTTCATGTTAGGAAAATAAACTTTTCAAAATGCAGTGGAGCAATGTATCATATCATATATAGTAATTGATAGTAGATAAAGAACAATTGAGTCCATCAGCAACTGATGGTGTATCCAAAACATTGTTAATTATAAACATTTATAATTATGAATCTGAATGACAGTATATAAAACCCAACAAATAAATAAATAAATAGATTGTTGTAACAATCACCATAACACAGAGCCACTGGGTCCCCAATATTAGAAAGTAGGGACGTGCATTCATTTTGATCCAAATGGGAAAAAAAATTTCAGAGTCAATTTTCAGTTTGATTTGGGGCTACTAAACCAAATGGCTGTAGTCCCCCCCCCAAAAAAAAAAATTAGAATGTTTTTTTGAATATTTCAGCCCCTTTAAAGTCTATGAAGGGGAGCAAAGCAATGCTTTTGTTAAATTTGAAGCCAGACAGAGTGGAGTCAGTTGGGAATGGGACAAGGAAGGAACAATCAGTTTTTCAGCTGATCAGTTTGATCAGTTTTTCAGCCAGCTTATCCCAGCATCCAGCTGCATGTCATGACGTCATCATTTTGTTTAGGTGAAATAAAACTAGGAACACTTTGAGCAGTCATTTCTCTTTGGAGCTCAGAAAGAGAAGGCAGAGATTCTGAAGCTTTTTGCTTCAAAATAATGTAAATGAAAAGATTAGGAAAAAGATCATTTATAGGAGAAAGCAAAGTAAGCAGAGTCGCTCACTGCCACTGTGCCTCACTGCAATCTGAGGTGTTATCTAGTTGCAATCTCTATAAGGGTTGCCTTATGCATCAACATGGAAAAACTACCACTACATATAACATTGTGCCAGTGGCTGCAGGAAAGACACAGACAGATAGTGTCTGTTCCTTTCGGCATATGAAGTGTTTGTGCACTGCAGTGACTTAGAGGCAGTCTCCTGAATTCTCTCTGTAATAGAATCTTCATGGCAGTATTTTGATTATTCCGTGTCTCTCTTGCACAAAGTTTGATTTATTTCCTTAGAGCACTTACTCACCCAGCAGGCATCATCAGTTCACTCACTGTGCTTTGATTGTTATAAAAGTGACTGACTGCTTTGCTATCTGTGTGCGTTTATACTCGGCAGTACAAACATTGTAACACTAAACTCCCCTACCTTCTAGCAACATGTCACTGGCTTCAACGTGAAAATATGAGAAATGGAGGTAAAAAGGGTACTTTCTTCCTCCAGAGAGACCCTGGAGACAGAAGGGATCCGGGAGTGATTCAGAAAACTACAGACCAGTGAGCTTGGTACTGGGCAAAATGGCAGAAGATATTCTGAACAACCAAATTGTTGGCCATCTGGATAGATTAGATTAATGGGGCAGAGCTATCCTGGATTTAACAAAAGGAAGACTTGTTTTACAAATCTGTTGCACTTTTCTGAAGGGGATAATAGATATGTGGATAAGAGTGAACTGGTTAAAATGATGAATCTGGATTTTCAAAAGGTGTTTGACAAAGTCCCTCATGAGAAGCTCATCAAGAAGTTAAAGAGTCATTGGATAGGAGGCAGTGTCCTGTTGTGGATTTGTAACTGCTTGAAAGATAGAAAACAGATAGGAAGACTGAATGGTCATTTCTTTCAAGAAAGAAAGGTAAATAGTTGAGTGCACTGCACTGGGACTGGTGCTTTTTAATATATTTATTAATGATCTAAAAAATACAATGATGGTAGAGGTTAAAATATTTGCAGACAACACAAAATTGTTCAAAGTAGTTAAATCAAAAACCTATTGTGAGGAATTGAAGTGGATCTTGAAAAACTGGGGAACTGGGCATCTAAATGGTAGTTGAAATTCAATGTGGACAAGTGCAGTAATGCATAAATGGAAGAATAATCCAAGCTATATTTACATGCTGCTGTGTTCCATATTAGGTGTAACTACCCAGGAAGAGGATCTTGGAGTCACAGAGTGCAGTGCAGTGCAGCAGTGGTCAAAAAAGGAAGTAGAATATTAGATAATAAGTATTCTCTGAGCATAACAGGATGTCAGTCCTCACACATGAGTGACATCATGGGATGGAGCCCAGTCTGGACCTTTGATCTCAAAGATTCTAGAACTTTCAAACATGTCCTACTGAGCATGTGCAGCTGTAGTCATCACCCTGCCCCCAGGCAGAGTCCCTCAATCTCTTTTTTTCCGTGGAGCTGTGTGGTTGCAGGAGCCGTGTGTGTCACGGTATTCAGCTTTGTGAACTCCTTACAATTTTTGTAAGTGATGTTTTTCTAGAGCTGCAGCTGTTTTTCTTTCCTTTACCTTACAGTAGTTTTATTTTCTTTATTCTTTTCCTTTTTTCCTCTTCTTTCCACTGTCTGCTAGTTGCATGGCAGGCCTTTAGTCGCTGAGCAGCCTGGCAGAGTCTAATCCCATTCCTTATTAAATAAAGACTGCACCTGCAGTTTAGTATCTGTCTCTTCTTGCTCTGTTTTGTAATTTTGTCAGGTACTGGAAGATCTGACAGAATGCAGTCCATAGATGATCCGTGTAGGCCACTGAGCCGAGGGACTTGCCTTGTAGTTAATTAAATTTAAAGGGAATGAATGCCGAATTCAACGTATTAAAGGATCCGGCTCCCCCCCCTTGACCGAATGCAACGTATCTGGGCCCCGACGAATACATATTCCGAATCCAATGAATACTTTCTGGCTGCACATCACTATCAGAGGCCCCACCTGGCTTTGTGCACCATTGGTGCTAATGAGCTCTATGGTTGCTGTCGAGGCTCTCATCAGCCATAGTCCCTGGCGAGAGATGTCATTGAGCTCGTGATGCCCTTGGACATATAAGTACTGGCAAAGCCCTGGGTGCAGCAACATTTGGAGCCATTGATGCAATCCATCGTTGGTGAATGTGACAGCGCTATAGGCCCTATGGGTGCTTTCACCATGGTGGGCACCAGCGGACACAGTGAGATGCTGCAGGACACTACCACAGAGCACCATGGGCACCATTGGTTACCATGGATCTCTCTGCTGCTGTTCCATGAGGGAAATGGTAGTGAGCCATTTCTAATAGAGGTGTGCATCCGTTTTCCACGTATTTGTAATCCGCAAGTTATTTTTTGCTATCTGTTAAATACGTGGGGAGGCGAAACGCATCGCGACTCCCCACGTATTAAACAGATTTCTGTTTTATTCGGCCTCCTAAATAAAAATTTAACCCCCCCCAACCCTCCTGACCCCCCCAAGACTTACCAAAACTCCCTGGTGGTCCAGCGGGGAGTCCGGGAGCCATTCCTTGCACTCACACTCTCGGTGCTGGTTTCATCACGGCGCCGATAGCCTGTGTCACAGGGGCTACTGGTGCCATTGGTCAGCCCCTGTCACATGGTCACCGGCACCATCTTGTTCTCCTACCATGTGACAGGGGCTGACCAATGGCACCGGTAGCCCCTGTGACATAGTATGGGCAAAGGCTATCGGCACCATTTTAAGTCCTGGCATTGGACGGCAGGTCGCTCTGGGACCCCCTTGGACCCACAGGGACTTTTGGCCAGCTTGGGGGGGGGGGCCTCCTGACCCCCACAAGACTTGCCAAAAGTCCAGCGGGGGTCCGGGAGCAACCTCCTTGCACAACAGCCGTCCAATGCCAATACTCAAAATGGCGCTGATTGCCTTTGCCCTCACTATGACACATGGTAAGGGCAAAGACAATCGGCGCCATTTTGAGACTCAAAATCGCCGTCCGATGCCAATACTCAAAATGGCGCCGATTGCCGTCATAGTGAGGGCAAAGGCGATCGGTGCCATTTTGAGTATTGGCATCGGACAGCGATTTTGAGTCTCAAAATGGCACCGATCGCCTTTGCCCTCACTATGTGTGTCATAGTGAGGGCAAAGGCGATCGGCGCCATTTTGAGTATTGGCATCGGACGGCCGGTGTGCAAGGAGGTCGCTCCCGGACCCCCGCTGGACTTTTGGCAAGTCTTGTGGGGGTCAGGAGGCCCCCCTAAGCTGGCCAAAAGTCCCTGTGGGTCCAACGGGGGTCCCGGAGCGACCTGCCGTCCGATGCCAGGACTCAAAATGGCGTTGATAGCCTTTGCCCATACTATTTCACAGGGGCTACCGGTGCCATTGGTCAGCCCCTGTCACATGGTAGGAGCACAAGATGGCGCTGGTGACCATGTGATAGGGACTGACCAATGGCACCTGTAGCCCCTGTGACACAGGCTATCGGCGCCGTGATGAAACCGGCAAACGAGTGCAGCGATAGCTTCCTGACTCCCCGCTGGACCACCAGGGAGTTTTGGTAAGTCTTGGGGGGGTCAGGAGGGTGGGGGGTTGTAGTTAATTTTAATTTTAGCTGGGACAATAATTTAACTCGCCGTAGTAACGTATTTACAGATCAACAACTTATGGAATTCTCCATACTTCCGCATGAAACGGAATTGACCCCCCACGAATACGTATCACGTTCGCAACGAAAACCTTTTGCCTGCACATCCCTAATTTCTAATGCAATTTCAAGGGCTAAGTTCAGCCTCTTGGAGCGTTATGAGGTACTGGGTGTATAATGTGGATGGCGCCATAGAGTGCCAGCTGCTACTGTGCCATAATCAGAGTACTAAGGATGCTGTCATCACACTGTTCCAATCACTCCATTGGGAGTTAGTACGATAGTGGTGCACAGCATTTACGGTTGGGTATGGCAAGGATTATCTACTTCAAGCGCCTTGGGCACTGGCAGGCAGCATTCTCTATGTTGGTGCAGTATACAACCATGTGTTATTGTTTGGGATAGTTGTGGGTGGATTTTTGGGCCGGTGGCAGATGACCACGCCCCCGGGGGAAGATCCTGAGAGGGACCACCGGTCAGGCTCAGAGTTTGGAGACAGACACACACTAGTTTAAGCAAGCCTTTCCAGACCCCACCTGACCATTAATTTACCAACATCTACAGTCAGACACTCTCTGAACATTGCAAACAATTGCTCATTCCATTAAATTCCTCTTGCCTTTCCTTCTCCTCCCAGTTTTGAACACCCCTGTTTTATTGTAACTTCAGAGTTTTCCTTTCACTTGTTACTGTTTGAGTTTATTTGCATTTTCACCCCTTGTTAAATGTAAACCAGCATGATGTGATCCTTATCTCGAATGCCGGTATAAAAAAGCACTAAATAAATAAATAAATAGTTCTTTTATTAAACAGTATATTGAACCACCAGAGGTGGCAGTAGTGAGCTGGATGCACCCGGCTGGGCTGTAGTCCCTCAGATACTGAAACAGTGATCCCAGGGTGGCAGAGCTGTAGAGAAACTAAGTATAGTGAGTAGGCAGGGTATGCAGAGTTCAGGAATAGAACCTTGATGGTAACAGTCACACAATAGTTTCTTGAAGCAGCCCAGGAGCTGGAATGAAGTAGGCCCTCGAGGAGTGAGTACCTGGTTCCAGGGAAAGCTCTGAGAGAAAAATGGTAACTCACTGGTTTTGTAGGCAGCGATGACTTCCTGGCAGAAGTGGTATTCAGAAGCAAGTCTGGGTATGTGGGCCCTCGAGGAGTGAGTACCGGTTTTAGACTGCAACCTGAAAGGCAAAGAGAAACGAGCCCCCCGAGGAGCGGGTACCCCTGGTAAAGTCCAAGGAGGCAGAGTAAAAAAGGTATGCGGAGAGCGAATCCCATCCGCAGCGATACCTGGAGAAAGCCCTTGCTAACTCAATAGTTTGCGATTTCAGAGACCTTTATATATCCTGTGATGATGATGTCATCTCAGGGGGACGCCTCTGAAGTTCGCACCACTGCTGGTACTTGAATCGGGGACACGCCGTGTGCACCCTTAGGCTTCTGGGAAACATGGCGGAGTGCAGCATCTAGCTGGGCTGGGGACGCCGGAGGAGGTTAGCAAAATGATGCCGCGGCAGCCAAACATCCAACAAGCAAAGAGGGAGTTGCGAAAGAGGTAAGGTGGGCGGAGTGGAGACGTCGAGCAGCAACGGTCGCAACACCATGCCAGGGTTCTTCCATCATTGCATCAAGGAATCAGCCTCCTCGTCTGTTCTGCACCATAAGGTGATAGGAAGCACTGGTGAAGAAGGTGCTATCACACACTCTGATTGCTTTTTGGCAGTGCAGCCAGTGACTCTAACAGGTGATGCTCAGTCCATACTGTGCCGTGGGTTTCTACCCACAAGCACGGTGAGTGTCTTCTAAGGTGTACCATCATCCGTATGATGGGATACCGCTGTGTGAGTACTAATTAGGGTTGTTTTACAGCAGAGGGTACATTGTTCCAGTTGCCCTCAACTGTATGGGTGTGTGTGTGTTTCCCTTGTAGCAATCACAACAGGTTGACCTAAGACTGTGTTCCTGGTCATACCCATAAGGGACTGGATACCAGATACTCGGATATCTCTGAAGATAATTATGAAGCAGGCCTAAAGTTACGCAGCTAACATAGCCAGATATTGCCAGCTAGGTTAACCAGATAACTCAACCCCTCCTTTGAATGCCCCCAAAGCATCCCTTTTTTATCCATCTAAATTATAAATGAATATGCCACATTAGCCATTTAGACTAACAACTTTTGAGTTATCCATCTAAATGGCTTTTGAATATGGTCTAGAAGTGTGCATAGTTTTTAAATATCGTTTTGGGCTTCATTTTCGGTGAACTGCGGGAAACTTCATTTTTCCCACGGTTCGGGGTATTTTTTTTTTTCGTGGGCCCCTAATTTTTCGGTAAGCCTGAAATACGAATTACGAATTTTTCTGAAATTTCCGAAAAATTCTTTTCGGGTTTTGTTGCCCCCGAACCATGCCAAATTACACAATTTTGTTGAAATTGTCTAATTCGTCAAAAACAAATACACATCTCTAATATGGACTAGAGATGTGCTTCTTTTTTTCTATCGGGTCGTTTTTTGGGTCGGATACTTCGTGGTAAAATTTGGGTTTTCTCGTTTAGTTTTTTTGAAAAACGAAACAAGGAAACCCGAAACTGGGCCAAAAAATGAAACGGGAAACGAAGCTTAAAAAAAACCCACCCCAAGCATTTAAAATCATTTTTCTACATTTTCCTTGGGGGGGTCAGGAGGGGGCTCCTGACCCCCCCAAGGCTTGCCAATAATCCCTGGGGGTCCAGTGGGGGTCCTGGAGCGATGTGCCTGATACTTCGCTTTCGATGCATATCCAGCATGGCTCTCTGCTTCATGGCATGGGAGAGGCTGATACATCAAGCATTTCCAGCATAGCTCTCTGCTTCAACAGCAGGGGAATAAGAAAAGCTGAGGCTTCACGCATATCCAGAATAGCTTCAACTGCAGGGGAGAAGAAAAAAAAAAAAAAAAGGATTCGCACTCACAAAGCAGGGAGTAGCTGGCTTGTTACGGCGGTTACTACCCTAAACCAAAAGGGCCTGATACTTCACTTTCAATGCATAACCAGCATGGCTCTCCGCTTCAACGGCAGGAGAGAAGAAAAACAACCAATAGGGGCTGTATGACATAGTCTGGGTAAAGGGAATAAACATGGGTGTAGCTTGCTTATTAGGGATGTGAATCGTGTCCTCGATCGTCTTAACGATCGATTTCGGCTGGGAGGGGGAGGGAATCGTATTGTTGCCGTTTGGGGGGGTAAAATATCGTGAAAAATCGTGAAAAATCGTGAAAAATTGAAAAATCGAAAAATCGCAAAACCGGCACATTAAAACCCCCTAAAACCCACCCCCGACCCTTTAAATTAAATCCCCCACCCTCCCGAACCCCCCCCAAATGACTTAAATAACCTGCAGGTCCAGCGGCGGTCCGGAACGGCAGCGGTCCGGAACGGGCTCCTGCTCCTGAATCTTGTTGTCTTCAGCCGGCGCCATTTTCCAAAATGGCGCCGAAAAATGGCGGCGGCCATAGACGAACACGATTGGACGGCAGGAGGTCCTTCCGGACCCCCGCTGGACTTTTGGCAAGTCTCGTGGGGGTCAGGAGGCCCCCCACAAGCTGGCCAAAAGTTCCTGGAGGTCCAGCGGGGGTCAGGGAGCGATTTCCCGCCGCGAATCGTTTTCGTACGGAAAATGGCGCCGGCAGGAGATCGACTGCAGGAGGTTGTTCAGCGAGGCGCCGGAACCCTCGCTGAACGACCTCCTGCAGTCGATCTCCTGCCGGCTCCATTTTCCGTACGAAAACGATTCGCGGCGGGAAATCGCTCCCTGACCCCCGCTGGACCTCCAGGAACTTTTGGCCAGCTTGTGGGGGGCCTCCTGACCCCCACGAGACTTGCCAAAAGTCCAGCGGGGGTCCGGAAGGACCTCCTGCCGTCCAATCGTGTTCGTCTATGGCCGCCGCCATTTTTCGGCGCCATTTTGGAAAATGGCGCCGGCTGAAGACAACAAGATTCAGGAGCAGGAGCCCGTTCCGGACCGCTGCCGTTCCGGACCGCCGCTGGACCCGCAGGTTATTTAAGTCATTTGGGGGGGTTCGGGAGGGTGGGGGATTTAATTTAAAGGGTCGGGGGTGGGTTTTAGGGGGTTTTAGTGTGCCGGCTCACGATTCTAACGATTTATAACGATAAATCGTTAGAATCTCTATTGTATTGTGTTCCATAACGGTTTAAGACGATATTAAAATTATCGGACGATAATTTTAATCGTCCTAAAACGATTCACATCCCTATTGCTTATTGCAGCAGTTACTACCCCTACTACCCCTAACTAATCAAGCTAGGTATTTCACTTGGATGCAGCTCCATCACTGCTCTCTACATTAATGGTGGGGGTGGAAGGGAAATAGAACCAAGAGTTAAGAGAAAATGATAAGTATGAGAGAAAAAATGTGTGAAGCTTGCTGGGCAGACTGGATGGGCCGTTTGGTCTTCTTCTGCCGTCATTTCTATGTTTCTATGTTTCTATGTTTCTATGTTGTCGGCTGCCAGTAATCAAAATGGCGCCGATAGCCTTTGCCCATACTATGTCACAGAGGCTTTCGGCGCCATTGGTCAGCTCCTGTCACATGATAGGAGAACAAGATGGCGCCGATGGCCATGTGACATGGTAGTTCAGAGGCTATTCGGCACCATTTTGAGGAGCACGGCTTGCAGTAGCACACCGGGCACGGAGGGCAAATGGAACCCGGGACCCCGCTGGATCACCAGGGATGTACTTTGTAAGTCTTGGGGAGGGATCGGTATTGGGGGGGGGGGGTTTGTATTACAGTTAATTTAAATGTTTGGGGTGGTTTGGGGTGGTTTTTAATTTAAAAACAAAAAAATGTGCCCCTCTCCCCATGCAAACCCGAAAAACGAAGTTTCCCTGAAATTCGGGGAAAATCCTTTTCGGGTTTCGGGGCCCCCGAACCACTACGAATTAGGCAATTTTGTTGTAATTTCCTAATTCGTGATAAACGACTGCACATCTCTAATATGGACCTCATTAAAAATGACCACATATCCAGATTGAGATGCACTGTGGAGAAGCCAAAGCAGTTTGCAGAAGTTTGGCTAGAAGCAATTCGAGAAGCTGAATGATGGAGGCAGAGTGGTTTAGCTTATAGCTTGAAGTTTTGTTTTTGCTTTTTTATTTTTAAAGTGCTCTGAGATTTACTGGTAGCTGTGTCGTACAGAAGTGGGGAGGGGGGGGTCAT
The DNA here is from genome assembly GCF_901001135.1 of Rhinatrema bivittatum. Taxonomy (NCBI): domain Eukaryota; kingdom Metazoa; phylum Chordata; class Amphibia; order Gymnophiona; family Rhinatrematidae; genus Rhinatrema; species Rhinatrema bivittatum. The sequence goes on along the minus strand of NC_042615.1, from coordinate 32,830,550 downwards.
ATAGAGGGAGCTATCCCTGGTCCTGAACAACAATTTAAATGAGTGAATGAAGGAATAGATTTTAATGATTATTATTATTGGTTTTAATTTGTTCTTCCTTTTGAGATAGATCAACCACTTTAAAGGCAATTACATCCAGGTACAGTAAGTACTATCAACAACCCAGCTTAAACGACTTTAACTGGCACAAAACATTGATGCAAAGGTCATTTACACTGGCTTCCAGTGTCTCTTCATATACAATTTAAAATTGGATGCCTTACTTTTATGGCCCTGCATTAGGGCACTCCATCTTATCTTTCCTCTGTTATTTCTCCCTGTCTTCCTTCTTGCTTGCTACTGTTGCCCTTGGACATAAGAACATGCCATGCTGGGTCAGACCAAGGGTCCATCAAGCCCAGCATCCTGTTTCTAATAGAGGCCAAACCAGGCCATAAGAACCTGGCAATTACCCAAACTCTAAGAAGATCCCATGCCGCTGATGCAATTAATAGCAGTGGCTATTCCCTAAGTAAACTTGATTAATAGCCGTTAATGGACTTCTCCTCCAAGAACTTATCCAAACATGTTTTGAATCCAGCTACACTAACTGCACTAGTCCTTCTATTATTCGAAAGTGTAAATAACCGAGGGGGTCATTTATCAAAATGCGGTAAGGCTTTTTCGCAAGCGTTAAGGGCTTATTGCATGCGAAAAGCCCCATTTTCGCATGCAATAAGCCCTTAACGCATGCAATCGTACCATATCGTATGGTGCGATGGAAATTCCAAAAATAGGAGGAGTTAGCCTGCCTGCAAAGAGCTAACGCACAGCCATAATGCTGATTTTAACAACACCTCTTTCAGATGCTGTAACATTTCTTTGCCATCTCCTGTGAGAGAGAGAGAGAGAGAGAGAGAGAGAGAGAGAGAGAGAGAGAAACTGGCCATAATATCATGGCCCATAGGCAGGTATTTGTATCCCTATGGTAGGCCCACCTAGTAACTCGAGGTGGGGATTAGGTAAGTGTGTAGGGGGTTAGGGGCCACTTTGACATGCTACATGACACCTACAAACAGAACAGTGGTCTCTTGTGAAAATTTGCTGGCCTTCGGAGTGAGGAAACCCACTCCAAGATGAGATTTGGGCAAGGTTCTCTCCACCTAGCTTGATGTTATCCAGGTAGAGAGTCCATCAAGCTAGGTGGAGAGAACCTTGCCCAAATCTCATCTTGGAGTGGGTTTCCTCACTCCGAAGGCCAGCAAATCTTCACAAGAGACCACTGTTCTGTTCGTAGGTGTCATGTAGCATGTCAAAGTGGCCCCTAACCCCCTACACACTTACCTAATCCCCACCTCGAGTTACTAGGTGGGCCTACCATAGGGATACAAATTAGGGATGTGAATCGTTTTTTGACGATTTAAAATATCATCCGATATATTTTAAATCGTCAAAAATCGTTAGGGCCACGATACAATACCAATTCCCCCGATTTATCGTCAAAAAATCGTAAATCGGGGAAGGAGGAGGGCAGGAAAACCGGCACACTAAAACCCCCTAAAACCCACCCCCGACCCTTTAAATTAAATCCCCCACCCTCCCGAACCCCCCCCCCCAAATGCCTTAAATTACCTGGGGGTCCAGCGGCGGACTGGAATGGCAGCGGTCCGGAACGGCCTCCTGCAATTGAATCGTGTTGTCTTCAGCCGGCGCCATTTTTCAAAATGGCGGCGCAAAATGGCGGCGGCCATAGACCAACACGATTCGACTGCAGGAGGTCGTTCCGGACCCACGCTGGACTTTTGGCAAGTCTTGTGGGGGTCAGGAGGCCCCCCCAAGCTGGCCAAAAGTCCCTGGGGGTCCAGCGGGGGTCCGGAAAACGATCTCCTGCCGCAAATCGTTTTCCGTACGGAAAATGGCGCCGGCAGGAGATCGACTGCAGGAGGTCGTTCAGCAGGGGTTCCGGACCCCCACTGAACGACCTCCTGCAGTCGATCTCCTGCTGGCACCATTTTCCGTACGGAAAACGATTCGCGGCAGGAGATTGTTTTCCGGACCCCCGCTGAACCCCCAGGGACTTTTGGCCAGCTTGGGGGGGCCTCCTGACCCAGGGGTTCCGGACCCCCGCTGAACGACCTCCTGCAGTCGATCTCCTGCCGGCGCCATTTTCCGTACGGAAAACGATTTGCGGCAGGAGATCGTTTTCCGGACCCCCGCTGGACCCCCAGGGACTTTTGGCCAGCTTGGGGGGGCCTCCTGACCCCCACAAGACTTGCCAAAAGTCCAGCGGGGGTCCGGAACGACCTCCTGCAGTCGAATCGTGTTGGTCTATGGCCGCCGCCATTTTGAAAAATGGCGCCGGCGGAAGACAACACGATTCAATTGCAGGAGGCCGTTCCGGACCGCTGCCGTTCCGGACCGCCGCTGGACTCCCAGGTAATATAAGGCATTTGGGGGGGGGGGGGGTTTAGGGGGTTTTAGTGTGCCGGCTCACGATTTTCACGATACTCACGATACTTTAAACACCCAAACGGCAACAATACGATTCCCTCCCCCTCCCAGCCGAAATCGATCGTTAAGACGATCGAGGACACGATTCACATCTCTAATACAAATACCTGCCTATGGGCCATGATATTATGGCCAGTCTCTCTCTCTCTCTCTCTCTCTGATCACAGAATCTGAAATAGTATTGCAATTTGCACTAACTTAACTCTTCGCACAGGTAATAAATGCTATATTAGCATAAAACACACCCCTTTTGCTATCGCATGCGGTACTTACCGCATTTTGATAACTCCAGGCCCGAGTCACATCTACTCGTTCAAGACCTCTTAAAGACCTCTATCATATCCTCCCTCAGCCGTCTCTTCTCCAAGCTGAACAGCTTTTCAGCCTTTCCTCATAGGGGAGCTGTTCCATCCCCTTTATCATTTTTCTTCATTGTAACTATATCTTTTTTGAGATGCAGTGACCAGAATTGTACACAGTATTCAAGGTGTGGTTTCACCATGGAGTGATATAGAGGCATTATGACATTTTCCGTTTTATTAACCATTCTTTTCCTAATAATTCCTAACATTCTGTTTGTTTTTTTGACTGCTGCAGCACACTGAGCCGACGATTTTAAAGTATTATCCACTATGATGCCTAGATCTTTTTCCTGGGTGGTAGCTCCTAATACAGAACCTAACATCGTGTAACTACAGCAAGGGTTATTTTTCCCTATATGCAACACCTTGCACTTGTCCACATTAAATTTCATCTGCCATTTGGATGCCCAGTCTTCCAGTCTTGCAAGGTCCTCCTTTAATGTATCACAGTCCGCTTGTGATTTAATCCGCAAATTTGATAACCTCACTCTTCGTATTCCTTTCCAGATCATTTATATATTTATTGAAAAGCACCCGTCCAAGTACAGATCCCTGAGGCACTCCACTGTTTACCCTTTTCCACTGAGAAAATTGACCATTTAATCCTATTCTCTGTTTCCTGTATTTTAACCAGTTTGTAATCCACGAAAGGACATCAACTCCTATCCCATGACTTTTTAGTTTTCATTGAAGCCTCTCATGAGGAACTTTGTCAAACGCCTTCTGAGGTGGACCCTTGTCCTGGAGCAGTGAAGAATGGCTCCCTGATAGGCACCAGGAAGCATCTGCCCCCAGGAGGCTAAGCATAGAAGGAGACAGAAGCCAGGATGAGCTTCACCACTGGAAGCCCGCTGTCCCCCCGGGTGGAGGCTGTAGCAACCCGAGCCTCTTGGACTTAGGTGGGCCTCGCATGGTCTCCCAGAGAGGTAGTAGAGAGGTGTGCCCGTGTTCAGCAAGGGAGTGCGGTCGGTCACTAGGCTGTAGGTCTGGAGAAGCAAGGAAGGCAGTACAGTGTAGCAATGACAAGGCAAGGGACAAAGCCAGAATCAGGAGATGTGGTCAATGGCAACCGGGGTCAGAGTCCAAGGATCAGTCCAAGGAGTAGTCAACAAAGCAGGGGTCAGGTTCCAGAGATCAGACAAGGTCACAAGGCAGGCAGAGGTCAGGATCCAGGCAGCGAACAGAATGGTTGAGGAGCAAGCCGAGGTCAATACCAGAGAGACAGTCTGAGGGTACTACCTGGGGAGACAGGACAGACAGACGCTGGAACAGAAGGACGCTGGAACAGTTGGACACTGGAACAAGACTGGAACAAGACTGTGAACGCAGAGGCAAACTAGTACACTTCAGTGCCGACCCGATTGCCAAGGCACGAAAGTGCAGGCAGGGACTTCTTTATATTGTACGTTCAATCAGGGCGCGCCGCAGAGCTAGGACCCGCCCTTGGCCCTACAAGAGGCCGGGTGGTCCACACGTGCTTGTGAAGGGGCATGGCCAATGCCACTGGAGATGCCGATCTCCGGCGTGAGGCCTGGTGCACAGTGGAAGACCCGGCGACCGCCACTGTGGGAAGCCGAGGCCTGGAGGAGTTCGCGGCTGCCGCTGGGGAGGCCAACCCGTGACCTGCAGAGGAGCTAGCGAGGTGAGCAGGCCTGTGCGCGGGCCAGGCGCTGATGGGCACACAACAGCTACAGTCTTTGCAACAAGAACATCTAGTGCTGTCTTCTATTTGAAACATTTGTTTTGAAAGTTCTAGAGCTATTTGCTTTTCTTATTTATCCCCTTGTCTTTGGAACTCCTATCCTCTCAACATTCATCTGGAGAAAGAGTTCATAAAATTTACGAAGCACTTAAATCTTACTTGTTTGTACAAGCTTTCCCACATTTGAGTAATACCTGAACTCGTTTGTACATGCCTTCTTACATTTTGTTTACATCTGGCCTGATTCTCTGCTTATCTGGTTATATTTTATGCTTTTGTATTGTTTTACTCATTTTATTTTTATCTTATTTATATATATTGACCTGACTTTCGGTTTTATTTTTAGCATTTTGTTATATTATGTTTGCCTTTTTATTGTTTGATATGTTTTATGTTATGTCTTTGCTAATATAGAATAGTTAGTTTTACTAAATGTATTTGAAGAGGCAAGTAAGGAGATTGATTTTCCCATTGTGGTTTTCACTTGCCAAATTGATTCCAATGTGATTGTATTAGGTTTATCTATTTTAGGTATATTAATGCTTGTAAGAGACATACCTACTCGGCAGGTCTTGGAAATCATCTGAATTTCCCTTGTCGAGTCACCCCCCTCCTCTGTACTTCTTGTAATTCCCACAGGATCTCCCTCTGCTTCCTTAAGCCCTTTGGTACCTTCCCCCAGGGCCAAGAAATGGTCCTGTGGGTTTCCAAGTTGTGGAGGTGGAGGGATAACCGGTGCACCTGGGGACAGAGATGTTTGAATATCCTGAAGGGTTAGGTTTTGTTCCTTGCCTAAACTCTCAGCGGATAATTCTCCCGGTGTCGAAACTGCAACAGGTATAAAAAAACCTTGTATTTTAGGCTGAACAGGGGCATTTGAGGCAGATGCAGGGGACTCAAGCCTCACTCGCCCCTTTTGCTTAGTATGCGGCATACAAAATATTAAATCAAACAGGTCTCTTACCTATTTCTCCTTCCTACATCTCCCAGACTTTTCTTATGGGGAGAAAGAAATTCAGCATTCAGTAAAGTCCAAACAAAGTCCAAAAACAAAGTAAAAAACTAAGCCGTGCGCGCCCATTGGGCGTGCGCGGCTTAGGCGACGCGCCGACGGATGCGATATGCCGCAGTCTTACTGGAAGATACATAGGAAAATTTTCGTTGAATTGAGTCAAGAAGCTAGAAACTTGGGGGCACAGGTTAATATTAGATACCCGTGCAAATGTTTATTGCAATATCAAGGGAAAAGGTATATCTATTATGAACCAGAGCAAATGAAAGCTTATTTAGAGAACGTAAAAGGGAATGCAAGTAATATCCAACCAACCAAGTGATTAAACAAATTATACTGCATCATTTCTCCTATTTTTGTAACAGAATACATGAAATATTGTTCCATTTCTTTTGATTTACAGACTTTTCTGCTCTTTATAACAGATTTGCTGGAATCTAGTTTGCTGATATATTGATGTAACCTTTATTTTGCATTGTAATTGCAAAAATTGATAAATAATTTTAAAAAATGTATTTGTACATTGCTTTGTTTTATATTTGTAATAATTGCAATTTATCAAGTAAGAATAAACATAAACATAAATTCCCTGTCCCGAGAGGGCTTACTATCATTGAGAGTACCTTTCAAATAACTCCATGTGACCCCATATACGCATGTATATGGCCATGCACAGATCTACTGCACTATTTTATAATCAGCACGTATCCAGTAGGTGCAGATTATGTGTATGTGTGCTCCCTAACAAATATGTATATTTTTCCTTATGTGCAAATATCTGCAATGCATTGAAGAGCATAATTTCCCTATCTATTTTAAAAACATGTGCACACACATTTTACATGCACTAAAAAAGTGTGGTTTGCTCAAATAAAACACTGCTTTACGTAAGGAAGTTGGTATATTTTAAAACATACACACATAATTGAAGTCACCAGTTTGCCAAAACCTCCACATGTTCACCCAGCTTTTCTCCAGGTCATCAAGAATCTTCCACTTCTTCACTCTGAACTCCACACAGTTCAGCCAGACCTCCCCATTCATCAATAGTAGACAATAGATGGGTCTTATATCAGTTGCACAAGATAATTAGAAGGAGTAAAATAATGCAAATAAGTTGCCAAAATGTATGCGTGTAAGCCTCTTATAAAACAGCAACTTGCATGCATATCTCTTGGCTTTGCCCCAGATGCTCTTTTTTTGCGATCATAAATGTGCTCGTGGAACCAAAAACACATGCATACTTTTGATGTGCATAAGCAGCTTTTACTGAGTAAAAGCCGCTTATGCACATATATGCTCATTTTACATGCGTGCAGGTTTAAAACTCACCTTTAAGTTGTGAGCCATTAGTGAAATCAACAAACTTTATACCTTGTTGCATGTGTGTGTGTGGGTGTATGTGTAAATGATCTGATAACACAGTTTAATCCTCTGATAAAATATCTTAGGTAGCTAACTTAATGATAAAAACTGAAAGGAAAAAATAAATTCAGGCATGTCAAGAAAAGGTAAAAAAAACAATTTTTTGAGAGGGAGAAAAGTAATTTAAAAAAAAAAACTGAGCAGAAGCATGGGAAATAAATTAACATCTCTCTTTAAAGGAAGCGTGAATTAGAAAAATGTGGTTGTGAGAGAAACTGAAAGAATTTGAGGCAAACTTACAACTGTGATTTTCAATTGCTCTAAAGCAGAGTTAAACTGTGCAAAGTGACAGTAGCAGCCAGAGCAGGGACAAATAGCATAGGCAGAAATAGTGATGAGAATATATAATGAACAATCGTATTGCTGAAATCCATCTGAACCTAATAAACTTTCACATTTAAAGGTTTCCATAAAATATAGTTCGGCTAATCTGTGATAATTAAGTCAGGGAACAACTGCTGGTGTACCTCTTGCCGTCAGTAAATCTCAGACCCTCTCAACCACATTAACATTCCTGGGGATTGAGTTGGACTCAGTGGCCATGGTTTTCAGGCTCTCACAGGAAAAAACTGGAGGCTCTGCTATGCATCCTGGAGGTTGTATCCCTGGCTTCTAAACTCTCTCTCAAGCAAATGCACTTTCTATTCGGCAGTCTAGCATTTGCCACCAAGGTCATCCCCTTGGGCAGAGTCTTCCTGCAATCACTTATGCTCTCAACCAGAGATGAGAGCATAAGTGATTGTAATAATATTACCGTAAAGTAAGAGGCCAGGTTTGGCCATCTCCACAATTTTGCGAAGAAGGCTAACCCTGCCAGGTAGGACTTGATCATCTTAATCATATCAGGGTCTCTAGAGCTATGAGTGAGGACCTCAACATATAGTCTATGTTCCTTACAGACTAATGGGATGACGGCCTGGCTTCCACCCGAATTTCCAGCAATGATCTTAGGCTATTTTCTGATGCAGCCAGGTCCAATGGATTTGTAGTTTACTTCCAGGACCCTTGGTGTGCCAGTGCATAGCCATTGGACTGGGCACAATGGGGTGGCATGACCTTCCTAGAGTTGATTCCAATCGTGGTTGCTCTTCATATCTGGTGACCAGAGTTGAGCAATAGGAGAGTGGTGTTCTGGTGTGATAATTCAGCCATAGTAGAGGCAATTAACTCCCAGTCTGCTAAATTATTTATTTGTTTATTTTTAACTTTTATATACAGACATTCTTGTATCAAATACAAATCGTACCAGTTTACATTAAAACAGGAGATGCAGGAAATAAGTTTCCTTTGTCTAATACATTGAACATTTATAGCAAAGAAATTAACAAGGAATAAAACTAAAAACATGGAGAAAGGTTAATTGAAAGAGGAAGAATAATGGAATTTAAAAATAAAATGCCCCTCTTGTGTCAGAACTTCTGCATGAGATGGAGCTATAAATCTGCTAGGACTCTCCATGTCCCGGGGGCTCATAATGAGATCACAGATTCCATTTCTCATTTCAAGTGGTCCTGTTTACAAGTTGGCCCCAGAGGCAGATGTGAAGGGGCAACAGTGGCAACATACCTCTAGTCTTACAGAATAGCGATGTATTTGAATTGCTGTAAAGGTTCATAGTCTCTGGGACATGGAGGTCCTACTCAAGGAGTTTTGAAACCATGCCTGCCTTCTTATATAGCAAGAGTTGCACAGGAGGGGCAATAGCTGAGGACTCTGTGATGGATTACATCCTTGAAGGTAAGAGCTCTTGTGTATCATGGGTCACTATCAAGACCTACCTGGCATGGTTAGCCTTCTTCGCAAAATTGTGGAGATGGCCAAACCTGGCCTCTTACATCACGGTTTAGCGCTTGAAGGCTGGCTGGGCACACAGTGAGACCCTCAGGCCTAATGGTTGGTGCCTGGTCACACATAACCAGCTTCTGAAACTATGGCACTCTTTTTCCGGGTTTCCTTTAGTCTGGCCTTTTTTGCAACACTGAGGGTGGGTGAACTGGTGTCATCCAATGGCTTGCCTATGTCAGTGGTGTATGTGTTTAGTGACAGAATTTCTCTATGTATCCAGATATCCAAAAAGAATCAGCTTGGCAGAGGCCAGTGCCTGGTCCTATCAATGGACCAAGAATTGGATCCTTGCCCAGTAAGAAACACTGCTGTTTATTTGGCTGCCTGGCCTCCTGGTGGCTAACATTTTTTGATACATGAAGACCTTCATCCGCTTAGCTGCTTCCAGTTTGCTTCCACCTTCCATAAGACTCTTCAGGTGACAGGTATGTAGGATGAACTATATGGTACGCAAATATGTCAGCAGCTTCTGGGATCTAGTGCTTATGATTCAGTGACTTGGCAGATCGAGTCCGCAGCCTATGTTGTTTTGTACATACGGCATGAGGACGGCACTCCAGGAAGTGCTGGTGTTTAACCCATGATGTTGTTACTCTTCACAGGCATCCCTAAAATGGCTAAATCGAATGGTTCTTAGGCCACTCCTTCATTGCCAGGGCTGAAAGAGGCATGCGCAGGCTTAGAAACCTGGGTTCCTGGCGAACCAACCCGCAACTCGGGAACGCTCAGTGGTGTGGCAAGCTTGCTATGTGCTGGGCAGAATTGGTTCCATTACTGTGTCAGTTGTTAGCAGACTTCCAAGATCCTGGTACCATCCTGATGTTCTTTTATTCCACCCGGGGGGCAATGACGTTGGCAGATACCTCACATGTCAACGTTTTCTAGAGATAATAATTTGTGATTTAGCACTCATCGCTTCTTGGCTGCCGTGAGTCACCCTAATCTGGTCCGAGATCATACTTCAATCTGTTTGCACACCAGCAACTGTGGACAAGAGGGTTGGCCAGGGTTAACAAACAGGTGGGCTTTGTGTCCTTGCTAGGGGGCAGCCACATTCGCCATGACTGGCTGATTGCCTCTTATACTGACCTCTGTGAGAAAGATGGGGTACATTTATCTAACCTGGGCATGACGTTGATTTTAAACTCTCTGGCTAAGGTGCTGTCAACCCTTTTTGGATGATTTGGTTATGTTCTTATATTAAAAAAAAAAATAGAGAAATAAGTTGGTAAGGAGGGTTATGGCTACTGATGTATTGGGGTTGTGCCTTCCTCACTGGCACACAATGGTGGCTGGGTGATTAAGACTCAACTTTGGCAGGTGTCTGCGCCTCAGGGTAGGTAAATCGTTCTGTAATTGCCGGGATGGGATCTATTTAGGTCACCTATTAAGAGCATGAGTGGGAGCTAGGGTTTGGCAAACCACCACCAGGGTCAAGTTTCAACCACATTTCTAGATGTGGGCTGTTGAGAGCTTACTAATGGTGGTTTAGGGCTAGTGGTCCTGGTTGAGGTTATGGGAGACTGGACAAGGGTCACAGTTTGGTCCCAGGGGGGAGGGGGGTATAAGGGGGAAGGGAAAGGATGATGGGCTGGGGTTTAGCAACTGGATTACCGTTATGATGTTTGTTAATCATAAAGCTATGGCCATACTATTCCAAAGTGACTCTAGTGTTCGTTATTTCATTATTTGCATTCTGCATCCTGTTGAGGAACAAGCAGGACCCGGGGGTTAACGGTTGTCCTAGTGCCCTGGTTATTTAATTAGGTAATTTCATAAAAATAATTTTTGTCCTATTAAAGAGGAATATAATGATTTTAAGATGACAAAAATAAAAATGAGAAAGAGAAGAGAGTAAAGAGTAAAGAGTATTTCTTATTAATTTCTGAAATTTAGAATAATCAAAAACAAAATCTGGACTGTTGCAGATGGAGACAGACTTGACCAGAGATGAAGAGTTTCCTGACTAGTGACCATGACCAAAGTACCCAAGTGCCAGCTCCATCAACTGCATTCTATGCAAAAAACATTTTTATGGCTAGGAATGCTGATACTTTTTTATATGCGAACATTTATTTAACAGAATTAAGACAGAGACATAGTGATGTACATTCATTTGTGGACCCTCAAAATGATTGGAGGTTGTCCACATATTTTAAATTTAAAATTGTATTCCATTCATGTAGGTTTCCCATTCAAGTCTGCGGTACATTGAAAAGTGCTGCTGTGAGATTTCTCCAGTTAGACTGGTAACTCTAGCTGTTGCGGTCCCGACCGCCTCCTCCATGTTCGCGGTCAGGTCCGCTTACCTCCACTCCACTCCACTCCGGTCCGGTAGGCCGCATGGTCGCGGCTTCCCCACGTGGAGAACGCCGTCCAGGCCTCCAGAAGCTCCGCCTCTCTCTTTGCCTCGCGCGCGCGCGCGAGGAGGGCCCTTATGTGCGTCCAGCACCCGGAAGTACGGGACAGCCCCCGAGCTGACGTCACACCCCGGGCCTGCATTTAACCAGCGTCCAGACTCCTTGTAGACGCCTTGCAACGAGGTTCTTTGAATGCTAGTTGCCTTCCGGACTCTGCTGGTTCCTGGTTCCGTTCCCGTTCCTGCTTCAGAGACTTCTCGATTGTCTTCCTGGTTTTCGACCCCGGCCTGCTTCAGTACTTTGCCTGCCTGCCGCCATCCACGATCCCGGTCTGCTTCAGTGCTCTGCCAGCTTGCCGCCAACCAAGACCTCGGTTTGCTCAGAACTCTGCCTACTGGCTGCCAGGCCTGCCCTGGGCCCGCTTCCGAACTCTGTTTGCCTATTATCTGTCTTGACCCGGTCCGGCCTCAGTACACTATTGGCTTGTGGCCTGTCTGCCCCAGGCCTGCTTCTGAACTGCTGGTTGATCTCCACCTAACCTGGGCCTGCTTCTGCCATACCCTCTGCGGGCAACCGTCAGTCTAAGCCCCAAGGGTCCAGATCCCTACGGGCTCCTCCCGGGGGGATTCTGGGTCCCGGGTGAAGCCCTGCCAGACACATAGACTCCGCCTCCCGGTCTGCTTAGGAAGCCTCTTTGCAGTCCGGCCCAAGGGTCCACTGTATCACTACCACAGCAATCACAATACTAGCTACTAACCATTGCCTGTGAGAGGTAGCAGCTGGGCTGGAGTAGAGGCAGGAGATGTAGGCAGGTAGAAAGGATGGAGAAGAAATCAAAGACACATTTTTTTCTTTTAACTAGCCTGTACTTAGCATCTGGATCAAGTAACACTAACATCCTCCTGCTGAAAAGTCTGAGCAATAGCATGAGCAAAGAAACACCATTTTCTCTGTTGGAGTTCATAGAGAAAGTCCGTCTTTTCAGAAGCTCTTTTAGAGTCAAAGACATTTTTTTAAAAAAAGCAAAGAAGGAGACAGAGGAATTTTGGTATTTGCAAAGTGTTTTTCTGATCTTTACAGCTGCAGTCACAGTGCTCTCACTGTGACTGACAGAGACACTGATTTCTGAGCAAAGAGCAGGGTAGTGAAATGAAGATACAACAGCAATGAACACTGATATTGTGTGGCTGATTGTCTGACTCTGTGCAGTGCACTGTTCTGGTAATCTTCAGACAGATTGCAGTGAAGAGAAGCACAGTCTTGATAGCCTTCTAAGTTTATTCTCTTTCTGATAGCTTTTGTTTGTGTGCGGGGATGTGTGTGTGTGTGTGTGCAAAAGCAGTCAGTCAGAGCTGCATATACAATTATACATACACTGTGTGTGTGTATGAGAGATACATTTCTGTACACACTGGGGTGAATTTTAAAAGTGTTGTTCTTGTTAAAAGGCCCATATACACAAGTATCTGGGCCACGTGTGAACAATACATATTTTGCACGTATATGCGTATGCACAAGTAAAATAAAAGGGGCAGAGTTGGGCTGTTTCAGGGGTATTCTAGAGTGGGACTAAAATGTATGCATGTAAATCTAAATGTTAAACCCGGGGCCTGCTATGCCTTATATTTAACCTTTGGGGGGTTGGGGTGGGCCAGGGCCATCAGTCTCTTTCATTGTACTTTTAGGGGGGTGGGGCTGTCACTGTGTGGCTACATTTGGCTATTTTTTTAACTTTTGGCCATTCGCGACCACCTCAACTTGTGGCCCCGTGTTGATCTGGGTATCTGCCCTGACCCCCGCTCAAACTTTTATTTAGCTGCAGGACTTTTTTAGTGGCTGACCCTGTAAAGTTTGGGGCTTCCATTATGTTAAAGGTCTGCTTGCCACGTTTATTTTGTCCCACGGTATTTGGCCACAAGTCAAAAGAATGTGCCATAGAGCTGCAATGATTTTTTTGGGGGAGGGGCCCCACTAATACGGTGACAACCCCTCCTCCGTGCAATAGTGGGACCCCTCCAGCAAAAAAAACATTTCTGTTTAATGCATGTAGGCATCTGTTTCACAAATTGGTGCTGTGCTTGCTAAACACAGAATTAAACTCAATCTGTCAACTTGATTGTGTCTGACAGACAATCAGTCAGTACTAGAGTGCTACTGGTGAGTGGTAATGTATCAATAAAGTATATTGTGATATCAAAATCTCCAGTAGCACTTTCAATTGTATTTCAAATGTTTATTGTATTTTTCATTTTATTATTATGAATGGTATTTTTTTTGTTCTCCACTTCAAATTCAGTAGATATAGGAAATAAATCTTTTAAGTAAAATAAAATAAATTCCATCATGCCACTGCTAGGAAAGGGGAGATGAGGGAATGGCAGGGGCAGAGGATTAGTTGTTGCTGCAGAGCTAGACAGGCATGTCAGAAGTATAAGCAGTACAATTAAAGTGAGAAAAAAGGGAGTCCTGCTCCTTAACTTAAAAGAGACATTTTTAATCAAAGTAAGCCAGGAGTGGAAACAGGCTGAAGCTATATGAAATGAAAATTAGGATAAACTGCTAATTACAACCTGTTCCTCTTCTCTTCCTTTGGAGCAGGGGCACAAGGCAGTAGAGGCATCTGAGGCTGATGCTAGGAGGGCAGGGAGAAGGACAAGCGCAGCAGAAGTACAACACCCCAAACCAGTATTGCACTCCTCTATGATTCTGCTTCTGAAGTAATAGATGCAGTATTTTCAAAACCTGAATCTGAGAAAGAATCATGTTTGAGAATTCCTGAATCAAATTATGTCAAAGATCTGGTATCCCAAGAAAAGTTGGGAGTTCTAGGCAGTAGCATCTTAGCCTCCAGTAAAGAAGTGGAAGAGGTAGATGATGGAGTAGAGAGTAGGGGTGTGCAGAACAAACATTTTTGTTTCAGTTCATTCATTTGTTTTGTAGAGGACCTCCATTTGGTTAATTAATTTGAAAAAAACATTTTTTTTTACTTTATTCATTCATCCATTTACCATTAAAGTATTTGAGGATGCATTGCATCCTATTTTGAGCTCCAAAATTGGAGTTTTTCAATTCTAAAAAAGTAACTGGTAGGTAGACATTATCAGAAGAGTGAAGGCATGCCTACACATCATGAATATTTTGAATGGCAATGAAAGTGGCATGAGCAGCTTAAGGCACTTTAAAGGGGCAAAGCAATACCAACAGTGGCAGGAGTTCACTTCACTAAGGTACCATTAGAGAAAAAATGAAGCAGCAAGAGTGAGAAGAACACCTCAAGACTTCAAAAGAGGGCACAGACAAAGTGGCATGAACCTTCAAAGGCAGCACAAGAGGCAAAGTGGCACCAAGAGTAGAATCAACATACTAAGATACCATGAATGGGGAACAAAGCAGAGCATGAAAACCCAATAAAGTGACAAATCAGCACAAAGAGTAGCATAAACACACCAGGGTGCCATAAGAGGTATAAAGCAGACCCCCCCCCCCCCCCCCATGGCAAGAAAACTCCAAGGTATAGTGTCTGTGGTAAAGCAGCAAAGCAGAGTAGCTTGAGACACGTTTGTCTTCCTCTATCATATTCCCCCGCAGCTCTCTAATCTCCAAGCTGAACAACCCTAACCTCTTGAACCTCACTTGTCAGATTTACTATATGGAATGTCATCAGTAATTCTCTGACATAAGCATTTATTACATCCCCTACTTGAAATTGATCTTGCAGCAGGGTGGAATTGTCACGGAGCACTAGGAAAGTGGTCCCGCTTACCAGAGGATGTGTGTTCTTGCACCACGGCTCGACCCCAGAGGAACTCCGGAGAGGTGCCACGGCAGGTGAGGCATGCCCGAGAATGGGCTGGACAGGAGCGAGGTTGGACTGAAGAGAGATGACTGGAGATAGTGAACCTCCTCCAGACCTGCATGCTTCGGAAGACCAGCAGCACAATGGTGGGCTTATGAACAGTCCTCCGACCGTTCCAAGCCCTTTCAGACCTGCCGCAGGGTACGGCAAGAAGCGGCAGACCGGATGGAGGCTAGGGCAGCGAAGACCGGAACATGGAGATTTAGACGAAGACTCAGGAACAAGGTACTTGGAAGCACAGACGAGACTCAGGAACGAGGTACTTGGGTGCACAGACGAGACTCAGAAACGAGGTACAAGGCATTCAGAAGACTCAGGCAAGTACTGGGTTGAGACTGCTATGCAGCGCACCCTACACGGTCCACCCGCGGGACTGGTCACGGACCATGCTGGACTCGAAGAGCCTCTAGAGAAGATGTGGAGCAGTGAAAAGGAACATGTCTCAGAAGCTGTAGAGGCCTGCACCGAGGCGCGCCCTAATCAGCAGCCAGTGGCTGCTCACAGACCACGCTGACGGTACAGGGTCTGGCAGAACATAAGAACATAAGAAAATGCCATACTGGGTCAGACCAAGGGTCCATCAAGCCCAGCATCCTGTTTCCAACAGTGGCCAATCCAGGCCATAAGAACCTGGCAAGCACCCAAAAACTAAGTCCATTCCATGCAACCATTGCCAATGGCAGTGGCTATTCTCTAAGTGAACCTAATAGCAGGTAATGGACTTCTCCTCCAAGAACTTATCCAATCCTTTTTTAAACACAGCTATACTAACTGCACGAACCACATTCTCTGGCAACAAATTCCAGAGTTTAATTGTGCGTTGAGTAAAAAAGAACTTTCTCCGATTAGTTTTAAATGTGCCCCATGCTAACTTCATGGAGTGTCCCCTAGTCCTTCTACTATCCGAAAGAGTAAATAACCGATTCACATCTACCCGTTCTAGACCTCTCATGATTTTAAACACCTCTATCATATCCCCCCTCATTCGTCTCTTCTCCAAGCTGAAAAGTCCTAACCTCTTTAGTCTTTCCTCATAGGGGAGTTGTTCCATTCCCCTTATCATTTTGGTAGCCCTTCTCTGTACCTTCTCCATCGCAATTATATCTTTTTTGAGATGCGGCGACCAGAATTGTACACAGTATTCAAGGTGCGGTCTCACCATGGAGCGATACAGAGGCATTATGACATTTTCTGTTTTATTCATCATTCCTTTTCTAATAATTCCCAACATTCTGTTTGCTTTTTTGACTGCCGCAGCACACTGAACCGACGATTTCAATGTGTTATCCACTATGACACCTAGATCTCTTTCTTGGGTTGTAGCACCTAATATGGAACCCAACATCGTGTAATTATAGCATGGGTTATTTTTCCCTATATGCATCACCTTGCACTTATCCACATTAAATTTCATCTGCCATTTGGATGCCCAATTTTCCAGTCTCACAAGGTCTTCCTGCAATTTATCACAATCTGCTTGTGATTTAACTACTCTGCACAATTTTGTGTCATCTGCAAATTTGATTATCTCACTCGTCGTATTTCTTTCCAGATCATTTATAAATATATTGAACAGTAAGGGTCCCAACACAGAACCCTGAAGTACTCCACTGTCCACTCCCTTCCACTGAGAAAATTGCCCATTTAATCCTACTCTCTGTTTCCTGTCTTTTAGCCAGTTTGCAATCCACGAAAGGACATCGCCACCTATCACATGACTTTTTACTTTTCCTAGAAGCCTCTCATGAGGAACTTTGTCAAACGCCTTCTGAAAATCCAAGTATACTATATCTACCGGTTCACCTTTATCCACATGTTTATTAACTCCTTCAAAAAAGTGAAGCAGATTTGTGAGGCAAGACTTGCCCTGGGTAAAGCCATGCTGACTTTGTTCCATTAAACCATGTCTTTCTATATGTTCTGTGATTTTGATGTTTATAACACTTTCCACTATTTTTCCTGGCACTGAAGTCAGGCTAACCGGTCTGTAGTTTCCCGGATCGCCCCTGGAGCCCTTTTTAAATATTGGGGTTACATTTGCTATCCTCCAGTCTTCAGGTACAATGGATGATTTTAATGATAAGTTACAAATTTTTACTAATAGGTCTGAAATTTCATTTTTTAGTTCCTTCAGAACTCTGGGGTGTTATACCATCCGGTCCAGGTGATTTACTACTCTTCAGTTTGTCAATCAGGCCTACCACATCTTCTAGGTTCACCGTGATTTGATTCAGTCCATCTGAATCATTACCCATGAAAACCTTCTCTATTACGGGTACCTCCCCAACATCCTCTTCAGTAAACACCGAAGCAAAGAAATCATTTAATCTTTCTGCGATGGCCTTATCTTCTCTAAGTGCCCCTTTAACCCCTCGATCATCTAACGGTTCCAACTGACTCCCTCACAGGCTTTCTGCTTCGGATATATTTAAAAAAGTTTTTACTGTGAGTTTTTGCCTCTACAGCCAACTTCTTTTCAAATTCTCTCTTAGCCTGTCTTATCAATGTCTTACATTTAACTTGGCAGAGTCTTTGGCATGGACGGAACAAGCACAAGGAACTCCGTAGATCAGGGACAAGTACAGAAGCAGAAGTCTCCTGGAGGCTAGTGCTGCAGAAGTGAGGAAGGCATCGTACCATGAAGCGCCCTACACAGCCTGCCCGTGGGGCTGGTCGCGGACCACGACAAGGCACACCTGGAAGAGTAGCACGAGGAACCAGGGGTTCAGGACAGCTGGACAGGATCACAGACATCAGGATCAGGAGAAACAACATCTGGACTGGATCACTGACATCAGGTATGGAGAACAAACATCTGGACTGGAACAGAGAATACAGGATCAGGAGACAGACCTCAGGAGTGGATCATGAACATCAGGAACACCAGGCGAACATCTGGACTGGAACATGGACATCAGGACAAGATGAGGAGCTCCAATGAAGAACAGGAAACACAGGACCTTGAAGAAGAGCTGGAACAAGGACGACTCCTGGAACGAAAGCAGGATCCCAGGAGTGTTTAACTCCTTGTGAAGGCAAAGCTGGAATGGATGCTGACCCCTTTTGTAGGGCTGAAGAGGACAACGCCCAGGGAGGGGTCAGCAGAGGGCCACACCTGGCTGGCCCTTGAAGAACAGGAGAGAGGCGCACGCCCATGCCTAAGGAAGCTGGAGGAGAGAGCAGGAAGCTGGTGGCGTCCTCAGCCACGTGGAAGGCCTGAGGAAGCAAGGCAGGTAGCAGAAGCAGCTTCCAGCTGCGAAGACTGAAGAGAAGAGGGCTGCAGGGCACCGGCAGGGCCGGCTTCCCTATCGGGCAAGGACCCGGGCTGAAGCAGACACCGGCAGGGACGGCCTCCCTGCCGGCTGAAGACCCCAGGAGTGGTGCAGCACGTGGGGGGAGAGCCAGAGCGGCAGCAGAGGTCCCAGCCGTACGGGAGAGCTCCCGGTGGCCCGACCCTGCCACGCAGGACCGGAGGCAGCTGGGAGGGAGCCCGATGATGGCAGCACGCCTGCCGCAAAGGAGACAACGTCAGCGGCCCGACTGGCCACGTGAGGTAAGGGAGCCTGCCCGCGCTCTTCACGGGCCAGGATCGCAACAGGAATTTTGGAAATTTGCAATCTTGTGAAATTTGCTTTCCAACTGAACTTTTGTTACAATTAGTACATAATGGTTTCTCATCAGTGTGGATTTCCTGGTAATTTGTGAGTTTTACTTTATTATGAAAGTTCTTCCCGTATTCAGTAGCTGAACTCAGTCTCTTCCCTTTGTTGATTTTCTGATGTTGCATTAGTTTTTTCTTCCTATTGAAACTTTTACCACATTCAGAACATGTAAAATGTATCTCCTGGGCATCTTTTCTCTTATGCCTGCATTTCTTTCTTCTGACTAAGGGTTTTTGGGGACAACACATCCCAGCATTACCAAGAAAGAAGAAGAGTGGGAGAACAAGTCTGGGATCCTGGAGATGTATAACAAAACAGTAAGACAGAGAAACAATACAGAGTTGGGGTGAGAGGAGAAATGTGTATTTTTCAAACATTTTTCTGGGAACAAAATCTTCTGTATAACCAGAAAACAGGGTGAGAGAACTAGGCTAGGATTGTAGAAGTTACAATAAAACTAAGAACCAGAAAAAATATGCGTGGGAGAAGAAACTTTAATATAGTTTCTTTTTTTACATTTTTTTTTCTGGGAAAAAAAACACTCCAGTATAACCATCAAACAAACAGGGAGGGGAGAACAATGCTGAGATTCAAACAGAAAACAACATGAAGGTTTATAATAACCATGACAAGTAGACATATTAACAGCTTGTCCCTAACATTGCTATGTCAGGGGCAAGGCAGGTAGACAGAGTGGTAAGACTTCTAAGGTGTTATTTACAGGGCATGGCATGGCAGATAGGTAGACAGAGTGAACATAAGAATTGCCATACTGTGTCAGACTGAGGTTTCTAACAGTGGCTAATCCAGGTCACAATTACCTGGCAGGATCCCATGCTATTAATGCTCAAGGATAAGTCATGTTTTTTCCCCAAGTCTAACTGCCTTTACCACATCCTCAGGCAATGAATTCTAGATCTTAATTTGTTTTAAATGAGCTACTTACTAACTTAATGGAGTGTCCACTCGTTTTTGTATTATTTGAAAGTGTATTTAACCAATTTACCCATTCTATTCCACTCATTTTATAGACCTCTATAATATTCTCCCTCAACTGTCTCATCTCCAAGCTGAATAGCTCCAACATCTTTAGCCTTTCCTTACAGGGGAGCTATTCCATCCCTTTATCATTTTGGTTGCCCTTCTCTATACCTTTTCTAGTTCTGCAATATCTTTTTTGAGATGTGGCAATCAGAATTGCATGCAGTACTCCATTTACAATCTCACCAAGGAATGATACAGACATTCTTTATGTTATTCTCCATTCCTTTCCTATTAATTCCTAACAATCTGTTTGCTTTTATGACTGCCAACACACCATGAGGAATTCAAAGTATTGTCCATGATAATGCCAATCCTTCTCCTGGGTTGCAATTTCTAATTGGGAACCTAACATTGTATAACTACCATGTAGGCTTCTTTTCCCTATATGCATCACTGCAATTGAGCACATTAAATTTCATCTGCCACTTGGATTCCCAGTCTCCCAGCCTTGCAAGTTCCTCCTGCATTTTGTTTTATTGTGTATACTCTTTCACTGTTGTGATTATGTTGTAATTTGCTTTGAGAGATGTAATCAGTAAATCAGTAAACAAACATTTTTAAAATAAAAATAAATATATAAATGTCTCACTGTCCAGTGTGATTACACTATTCAGAATAATTTGTGTTCCATTAAACTGTATCATTATATTTAATGAGATTTTATTATTAATAATAGTTCCTCTGATTTTTCCCAGCACTGAAGTCAGTCTCAGCAATATATAGTTTCCTGGATTAGCCGTGGAGCCCTTTCTAAATATCAGCATCACATTCAATCTTCAGGTATAATTGGCAATTTTAATGATATGTTACACATTTCTAATAATATATCTTCAGTTTCATTTTTAAGGTTTTTTTTTCTCACAACTCTAGGCTATAAACCATCTAGTTCAGGTGATTTGCTATTCTTTAGTTTGTTGATCTACCCTATTATATCACCAGGTTCACCAGTTCTTCCAAATCATCACCATTAGAAATTGTTTTTTGCACAGGTGTCTCCCCACCATCCTCTTCAGTACATGCTGAAGGAAAGAATTCATTTAGCCTTTCTGCTGTGGCTTGTGCCTTCCCTACGTTCCCCTTTAATGCCTCAATCATCTAAGTCCAACCAAGTCTCTTACAGGTTCCTGATGCAGTTATAGTTTAAACAAGTTTTTATTATGAGATTTTGCATCTGCAGAATGTAAGGGGCAATGCAGGAAGGCATGTAGCAACAAGACCCTTAAAGTGAGGCATGGCAGACAGGCAGAGTAATGGTTTAGACTGTTACAGTGGTATACAAGGGGCATGGCAGGTAGATTGGTAGCAGCAAGACCCCTAAGATGGTACTTAAGCAGCATGGTAGGTTGGCAGAGCGGTAGCAGCAAGAAATCTAAGGGTGGCATATCTGGGCAAAGCAGATATGCATTTTAGTAAGACCCTTGAGTTTGTACATTGGGACATGGCAGGTAGGCACAGCAGTAGCAGCAAGATCTTAAGGTGGTACATATGTGGAACGGCAGGTAGGCACAGCAGTAGCAAAAGGAACCCTAAGATGGCATGTAAGGGGCATGACAGGTAGGTAGATCGATGGCAGCAAGACACCTAAGGTGGTGTATATATGGGGTATGGCAGGTAGGCATGTGACAGCAAGACTCCTAAGATGGTATATTTGGGGCAGGCAGGCAGAATAGTGGTAAGTTCCCAGAGGTGGTTATATAAGGGAGTATAGCAGGTAATCAAATCAGTAGCAGCAAGACCCTATAGCAGTATAATAAAGGCATGGCAGACAGGATAGCAGTCACAGCAAAAACTGCTAAAGTAGCACATAAAAGGGCATGGCAGGTTGGAAGAGTCATAGCAGCAAGAAACCTAAGGATGGTAGGTCTTTGACATGGTAAGGTAGCATGACCCCAGAGGTGGTGCATCAGGTTTCAAGGCAGGTAGGATGAAGTCGTAGTAAAACTCCTACCTAAGATGGTATATCTGGGCCATTGCAGGTAGGCATGAGGCAGCAAGACCACTAAGGATGCACATTTAGGGCATGGCAGATAAGTAGAGAAGCACTAAGACCCCTAAGGGTGGTTTATAAGTGGACATGGCAGGGAAGCAGATCAGTAGTAGCAAAAACCCCTAGGATGGTATGTAATGGGCATGACAGGTAAGTGGAGTGGTAGCAGCAAGATCCATAAGGTGGACATATAAGGAGGCAAGGCAGGTAGGCAGAGCAGTAGTAGTAGAAGGCACCTAAGGAGGTACATCTGCGGCATGGCAGTTTAGGTACAGTAGTTGCTAAAGGACTCATAAGGTTGATTATAAGAGACATGATAGGCAGAGCAATAGCAGCAAGACCCCTAAGGTGTTACATCAGGGGTCTGGCAAGTAGGCAGAGTGGTAGCACTAAAACCCCTAAGAGGGTATACCATAGCCACAACATGTAGGCCTTTCACAGCAAGATTATGCATGTGGCACTTGATTTTTTCCTGCTGAAATTTCATATGTTACTATGAATGTGTGAGACCACTGCAGCATGGAGAAGAACAGAAGCAATCCTTTACCAGTTCCAAATTCCAAAGTTTATAAGCTATCAAAAAACTCTGTGAGAGTTTCTAGTAGTATGTCCTTCTCCACCAAGACCTAGAGAGGATCTACAGAGCTCTGGACATGCTCAGAATTACAGGGGAAGTGGGTGAGTGTCAAGTTTATTTGATCCAGATAGCCACTATAGGCTAGTTATAAAGATGCTACACCAAGATTTGTCTTCTGACTTGTCTCCTTCACAACTTGTCCTGCCTTGGTTCTGTCAAGACTCTGATGAGGCTACGAGGTCACACAAACAAGAGATGGTTATTATAGTTTCCATTTATTGTTTTTGACAGGAGTACACAGCCATATACCTCAATGGGTCAGAGAAGTAAATGGGAAACATAAACTAATGGGATAAAGATTAATTGTTTCATTTGTGGGATCCCTCAATTCATTTTGGTGGGCCACAAATGAAATGTTCTCAATGGGTGCATCGTGAATCATGGCTGGCACAAAATATTAGGGATGTGAATCGTTTTAGGACGATTAAAATTATCGTCCGATAATTTTAATATCGTCTTAAACCGTTATGGAACACAATACAATAGAGATTCTAACGATTTTATCGTTATAAATCGTTAGAATCGTGAGCCGGCACACTAAAACCGGCAGGAGATCGACTGCAGGAGGTCGTTCAGCGAGGGTTCCGGCGCCTCGCTGAAAGGACCTCCTGCAGTCGATCTCCTGCCGGCGCCATTTTCCGTACGAAAACGATTCGCGGCGGGAAATCGCTCCCTGACCCCCGCTGGACCTCCAGGAACTTTTGGCCAGCTTGGGGGGGGCCCTCCTGACCCCCATAAGACTTGCCAAAAGTCCAGCGGTGGTCCGGAAGGACCCTCCTGCCGTCCAATCGTGTTTGTCTATGGCCGCCGCCATTTTTCGGCGCCATTTTGGAAAATGGCGCCGGCCGAAGACAACAAGATTCAGTAGCAGGAGCCCGTTCCGGACTGCTGCCGTTCCGGACCGCCGCTGGACCCGCAGGTTATTTAAGTCATTTGGGGGGGGGGGGTTCGGGAGGGTGGGGGATTTAATTTAAAGGGTCGGGGGTGGGTTTTAGGGGGTTTAATGTGCCGGTTTTGCGATTTTACGTTTTTCGATTTTTTACGATTTTTCACGATATTTACCCCCCCCAAAACGGCAACAATACGATTCCCTCCCCCTCCCAGCCGAAATCGATCGTTAAGACGATCGAGGACACGATTCACATCTCTACAAAATATGCTGGAAAAGTTGGTCTTCTTTAAGATGAAAATGCTTTTGGCTGCATTTTGATGAATTTCCATGTGAGTGACAGGAGGACTGAGTGCACAGTTACATAGAAGCAATTGTCTACACATTTTGGCTTCAACACCTTGTGGAATTGCTTTCAGTTGCCACTCTTGCTGCCACTGTGTGGCCTGGTCCTCATGTCCTACCTTTCTTCTGGCTCAGAGCCTTGCTGTATTGTTGGGCCACTGTTGCTGCGTAGCTTATTACTTCTGCCCTATCTATCTCCTGGTTATGCTTGGATGTTTTACACACCTCCCACCCACACACAAAAAATATTTTAAAACATAGAAAAATCTTTCCTACTCTGCCTCTCTCTATGTGCCTTGGATCTTGGAGCTTTACTGTGCTGTCGCCCACTTATACCCTCTTTCTCTTTTGATTCAGTTCCTTGATGTCTTCTTGAGCTACTATTTCTGCTCAGTCTGCATCTTCTGCCCTGTCTTCTCTAGCTGGGATAAAGCCATTCCTCTTACTTTCTTACCCCTCATTCACAAGGTCTGGGGGGTGTTCAATGTCATCCTTTTGATGCCTTACTCCTCACTTACATGTGAAATTTTCAAAAATGTATTCATGTAAAAATTAGCCTATACAATGCATGCATAAGTAGCCTCTATTCACTTATTCCATATTTTATGAAAGTAGAAATATGCATATATTTTCATTTTCATGCACACATAGGGGTAGAGAATGTAATATGTGCACACACATCCCGGCGCGCACACATGGGAAGCACCAATTTTATAACATGCGCATGCTGGCGTGTGCAATGTTATAAAATTGTGTGACCACGCTCACACACGCACCGGATTTTATAATCCGTGCATGCATGTGCGTTGTAGCGCACGCAAGGGGGGTGACTTTTACAAACTCCATGTGACGACGTAATCTGGGCTTCCCCCAGTTCCCTCCCAGTTCTCATCAATTAAGGAGTGGCCTGGGAGGGAACTTCCTTAACCTCTGCCTATAACCTTGCTTTCCCTTCCCCTCTCCTTCCCACCCTCTAAACCTAACCTACCTTGCTGGAATTATTTTATTGTATTACTTGCTGCTCCGCAAGAGCAGCAGTAATTTACGTGCGCTGGCTGGGTGCCAGCACGTACTTCCACGGGACAGCGGACGGCTTCATCCCGCCCAGCCCCACCCCAGCCCTCGGCCCATCCCTTCCAAGAAGCCTGGCACTTGAGCGCGTACCGGCCTTTAGACACATGGCCGGACTTCATGAAAAATGAGCCCAGCGCAACGCAAGGCCCAGTCACATGTGTAAAAGCCAGATTTTATGCATGCTGGCAGTTGAAAATCTGGGTTTATACTCTATATGCATGTAAAATGGGACAGTCTAGGGATGGTTTAGGGCAGGATCAACAGTTACAAGAGTAAGTTATATTTTTAAAAGACGTGCATGAACATTTGCTTACTTACTTCTAAATATTGGCGTAAGCAATATTAAATGTGTTTATTTTGCACTATTGACCAGGTGAGAGGTTTAGGTGAACTGGGGGGAGTTTAGGATATGATCTGGGAAGGACTGGGTGAATTGGTGGACTAAGTGGTAAAACTGGCAATTTCCTTGATGCACATGTTTTTAAAAGTGAATGAATTATGTGCGTAAATCCTGATATATACAAATAAGTCCCACTTTACATTTATGTGTAAAATATACACCTGTATATTTTTTTTCTCAGACTTATTAATTTTCGAAGTATGAGTTACAATAATCAAAAACAAAAGAGAGAGAGAAAAAATAGGAAAATGGACAATCTCATATTGCATTTTCAAGGAATAACCAAGACAGAATGAACAATTAATGCAGATGAAATGGGTTCAAAAATATCTATTAATTATTTTATTTATTTAAACATTTTATATACCGAACATATTGTGTACACTTCAAGTCGGTTTACAATAGAGCAACGGACTGTCTTTAACGACATGTCCTGAAAACAAATAAAATATCGTAAAATAAAATAAACTAGAATAAAATAAAACCCTAAACATAATATAACATAACATTATACAATAATCAGTTAAAATAATAAAATACATACAAATCAATCAATATCAAAGTAACAATAGGGTAATAAAAATAAAAATCTCCTGACTATATTCTAGTTCCCAGGGAGAGTCGATTGTAATCATAACTTCTTAACTCCTCCCACCCCCACCCTACTCTTCCCTTATGATGAAAATCCACTGTATTTCTTTATTCTTACCTAATCTCTCTTATTTCAAACTTTTGAAATGTAAGAGAAGCGTACTTTTGATTCCAAAATTATAAACTGAATATACATTCCATATTGTGGGAGGGAGATACTCCAAAAAATGTTGCCAAACATCCATCATAAGAGTAAAACTTTTTTTGAGTATGTCTTAGAGATGTAAGACATTCAAAAGTAATTTAATCATTCTGGTATGCCAAAGGGCAATTTGTGGATTCTCTTTACCTATCCAAGTGGACAAGATAAATGTCTTCACTATGAGACCAGTCTTAACTAAGAACGATTTTTTTTTGGGACCGTAGTTCCTTGTGTGTGATTCATCGAAAGTCCTAAATAACCAAATTTTCGGATCTCTCGGTAAAGTCACCTGAAGAATTCTGGAAACAATACCGCCAGACCTGTTCCCCCGCAATTTTGAATTTCCAGACGAGTCCAGAATCCATGAAAGTCATTTCCTTCTCCCTTGTACATTGAAGGCACATGGCAGAGGGAACATATCTAGCTTAATGCTTTTTCTTGAGAGAAGTAAAATTGTTGTAAAGATGCATATTGTGTTTCCCTTAACATCATATTTCCGTGAACTCATGTAAATGGGAAAAGCAAAGATTGATTTCCTACAGGGATAGGCCAAAGTCCGACCAACTAATTTCATTTTAGCATAAACTCTTTCCCATCCATGAATTTTATATTATTCAGACCCCTAGTAAAAAGTGCAACAGAGGGCTTTTTAGCCCTATCCCCTGCCAGAATCTCTCCCAGCTTTCTGTTAGAGACTGCGTCTGAACTCATAACAAATGTCTCAATTGCAAAGTATTTATTTATTTTATATATTGACATTTGATTTGAGATATCACATTGGTTTACATTCAAGTACTGTAGGTATTTACCTATCCCCAGAGGGCTTACAATCTAAGGGCCTCATTTTCCAATATCGCATGCGATACCAAAAAGGGGTGAGAGAGAACCTTGCTATATATAGTGCCTCCTCCCTAGACAGGTATTTGTATCCCTATGGAGGCCCACCTAGTTAACTCGAGGTGAGGGTTAAGTATTAGTGTAGGGGGGTGGGGGGCACTTTGACATTCAACGTGAGATGTACGAACAGAACAGTGGTCTCTTGTGAAGATTTGATGGCCTTCGGAGTGAGGAAACTCACTCCAAGATGAGATTGGTGCAATGTTCTCTCCACCTAGCTTGTGTTTACCCAGATAGAGATCTCTCTCTCTCTCCTCTCCACAGCCTGCAGCATACTGAAACAGGCCTGTCCAGAAACCATCCATGAACCACAATAAACCTTTACCAGCCTCTAGCACACAACGTAAAGCAAATGAAAGAGGTGTAGTTATTGCCGAGTTAGGAGCCCACCACTAACTTTGCAGCACATGATAAATCCTCCCTACTTTATATTTGCTCTGCCCCAACTCTGCATTCGCAAATTGCGTTAACAGCTGTTAGCGCGATTTGCGGAATTATCACCCGTGGTAACTCCTTGGAAAATGAGGCCCTAAAATGAGTAGTGACAGCAGGACTCAAATGCTGGTCTCCTGGTACGTAGCCCAACTGCTCTAACCATTAGTCTATTCCTCCTCCCCTAAGTAAGAAAAGAACTCCTTATGAGGAAATGAAAATTCTCCTGTAACTCTTGGAAACTATGAATGACATTAGAGTTCTTGACAAAGAGCTGCTGAATGCTATTCAGGTTTTCTTGTGCCCACTCAGAACGATAGGGTTATCCATACCAGAAGAGAAAAGTGGATTACCATAAAAATACATGAGACAAAACTCTTCCAGGATAATGCAATAACTTACAAATGAATGACCAGGCTTTCTTACAGAATTCACTAACATAGATGATCGCAGATCTTTTGGAACTTAACTCCACCTTGGTTTGGAAGCAATACATTCAGGGAAATCGATCCAAACCAAGGGCTGGATTTTCTAACTGCGCAGAGGTCTTGAATCGCACAGTAATGGGGGGTGGGGGCGGACCTGCGAAGCTGGCAGCGATCGCACCACCGTGGTCTTATCGCTGCGGTTTTCGCACCCAATAGCGCCACCGTTGAAAGGTGGTGCTATTGGGCGCGCTACTGGCAGCGATAATTGGTCTTACCTTATCGCCGCCAGTGAAGTTTCCGACGTGTCAACCCCACGCTATCTTGACGCCTCCTCTTCCGGTCCCGACACCGCCCTGACTCCACCCGTATCTAGCTATTGCCGTGAAAAGTCCCTTTTCGCATGCGATATCTATAGAAAATGACCCCCCCAACTTTGTAAATGGTCTCGGGAGAGAAATAGGAAGTGCCAGAAAATCCAGTCTGCAAACATGTCTTAGGGGTTAGATTTTAAAAAACTGTGCGTTTGCGTACTTTTGTTGGCGCACCAGTCGCAAACAAAAGTACGGTGGATTTTAGTAGATACGCGCGGCTAAAATCCAGGATTGGCGCGCGCAAGGCTGCCGATTTTGGGCAGCTGGCGCGTGCCGAGCCGCGCAGCCTGCCTCCGTTCCCTCCAAGGCCGCTCCGAAATCGGAGCGGTCTCGGAGGGAACGTCTTTCACCCTCCCCTGTCCTTCCCCTCCCTTCCTCTACCTAACCCACCCCCCCAGCCCTATCTAAACCCCCCCTACCTTTATCCATGGATTTACGCCCTCCCGGGAGGGAGACGTAAATCCACGCGCGCCGAGACGCAAACCCGGGGGCGGTTCCGGAGGGCGTTGGCCACACCCCCGGACCACCCCGGGCCGAAACCCCGCCCCCGGGCCTGCCCCCAAAACGCCGCATCCCGCCCCCCAAAACGCCACGTCGATCAGCCCTGCCCCCGACACGCCCCCGACAAAAAACCCCGGGACTTACGCGGAGTCCCGGGGCTCTGCGGCGCGCCGGCGGGCCTATGGAAAATAGGCGCGCCGGCGTGCAAGGCCCTGCTCGCGTAAATCCGGGCGGATTTACGCGAGCAGGGGCTTTTAAAATCCGCCTTAATGTGCATGCTAAAGTATAATGGTGCAGATCTGGACAATTTAACCACCTTGCACTCTAGGTCTCATCAATATCTCAGGGAGGTTCTGGCTTTTTCCAATTCCCAAGGTAGTTCTTTCTAAAGAGCTTCACCACTTTTTTAAGGTCTTTCTAGTTAACCAAATAGGTAGCATTTACATTTAGGAATTTTCCATCATTTTAAACAGATGTATCTTGAATGTAAGGGATAAAGTCAGAGTACTTCAGTACTTTAAAGTAGTCATGAAAGCACATCCGGGCCCAGATTTACTAGAACAAAATTGCATTAAGGATTTCATATGTTGAATTGGTCCCAAATGCGCTTCTGTAATCTTGGGCAAGGGCAAGTTTTGCAAAAAAAAAAAAAAAAAAATCGTTTAACTTCCTGCCATCCTCCAGATACCTCATCTGATAAAGGGATTCATAAAAGGATTTGAGAACCTCGCAAATCTCAGCCTTCTTGGACACTACCGAGCCTTGCACAGTACTCAATGTTTCAATGAAAGTCTTACCCCCCGCCATTCTCGAACTGCATTGGCCAGGAATTTCCCAGCTTTATTTCTGAATCTGAAAAAAAATATGTCCTGAAATCTGTAATGATCTTTTTGGTCCTTTGGTGGAGACATGCATTCAGACACTGTAAGTTATCATTATAATCTGCTTTATTTTCTACAGTCAACTTCTTAACCAGCCTTTCTTTAGCTAACTTCAATTTATCTTCCAATTTTAATATGGTCTTATTTACATGGATATTCCATCCAATCAAATACGATATTATCTCTCCCCTTAAGCCCTCATTACTACCTTCCCAATATATGAGGGGTATCTTTATGTTGTTTATTGTGAAGCTAAAATTCCATCCATTTTATTCTATAGAAAAGACTGGAAATCAATATTATTTCTTACGTAATTTTATATGTTCTCTCCTTCCTCTTATACTGATAATCTCAGATCAACCCAAGTTTGAGCCTGATCTGAGACCGCTGGGGAACCAATGTCTGCCCTGGTTACATTAGGAAAGCCCTCTTGGGTAAATCAAGATGTAATCTGTTCTAGACAAAAAGGTGGGAGCTCTTGAAACAAGGGTAAAGTCTTTCACTTCAGGATGCAGGACCCTCCAGTTTTTGGCACAGAAACGCATCACCTTTCCCTTTACTGTTCCGTAAATGTGGTGCACCCGGAGATTTGTCCAACAGGGGGTCATGTGGATAATTGAAGTCCCCAGTCAAGATTTAAAGACCCTTTGTGTTAAGCATCAGTAAATTAAGTATCTGAATGGAAAAAAAAAACAAACAAAACATGGTCATAATTATTTGGAGTGTGGAGATTACCAAATGGAGACCTCTTTCCCATTTAATTTGCCAGTAATAAGTATGAACCTGCCCTCAGGGTCCTGGAAAACTCTATCAACTAGCAGATTTGTGGGTTTAGTGATAAGAATAATTTTCTTTCCTTTATAAGCCTAGAAATAACATGAACTCCCCCATTTCCTCACCAATATTTTACCCTCTCCATTTCAGAAAGGTGAGTTTCTTATATACAAGCTATGGAAACCTTGTTCCTTTTTAACTGTTCTAAAACTTTTTTCCTCTTATAGGTGAGCCAAGGCCATTGACATGAGCATCATAAGAACTCCATGAGCATCATAAGAACTCCAAAACAGAAAAGTGATCCCCCCATTCCAAACTGTGAGGACACCCAGCCTTGCCTCACCTTCTCACCATGTTCACGTATCCATTGATTCCAATTCCTTTTGAATGGGAGGCCAGCTGCCTCACCAGCCTGGGTTGTGGTGTGTGTGTGTGTATATGTGTGGCAGCCTGGCTTGTGTGTGTATGTTAGGGATGTGAATCGTTTTAGGACGATTAAAATTATCGTCCGATAATTTTAAATCGTCTTAAACCGTTATGGAACACAATACAATAGAGATTCTACGATTTATCGTTTATAAATAGTTAGAATCGTGAGGCCGGCACACTAAAACCCCCCAAAACCCACCCCCGACCCTTTAAATTAAATCCCCCACCCTCCCGAACCCCCCCCAAATGAGTTAAATAACCTGCGGGTTCCAGCGGCGATCCGGAACGGCAGCGGTCCGGAACGGGCTCCTGCTCCTGAATCTTGTTGTCTTCAGCCGGCGCCATTTTCCAAAATGGCGCCGAACAATGGCGGCGGCCATAGACGAACACGATTGGACGGCAGGAGGTCCTTTCCGGACCCCCGCTGGACTTTTGGCAAGTCTCGTGGGGGTCAGGAGGCCCCCCACTAAGCTGGCCAAAAGTTCCTGGAGGTCCAGCGGGGGTCAGGGAG
Organism: Rhinatrema bivittatum; assembly: GCF_901001135.1. NCBI lineage: Eukaryota > Metazoa > Chordata > Amphibia > Gymnophiona > Rhinatrematidae > Rhinatrema > Rhinatrema bivittatum. The sequence goes on along the minus strand of NC_042615.1, from coordinate 32,799,443 downwards.
CGATTTCCCGCCGCAAATCGTTTTCGTACGGAAAATGGCGCCGGGCAGGAGATCGACTGCAGGAGGTTGTTCAGCGAGGCGCCGGAACCCTCGCTGAACGACCTCCTGCAGTCGATCTCCTGCCGGCGCCATTTTCTGTACGAAAACGATTCGCGGCGGGAAATCGCTCCCTGACCCCCGCTGGACCTCCAGGGGAACTTTTGGCCAGCTTGTGGGGGGCCTCCTGACCCCCACGAGACTTGCCCAAAAGTCCAGCGGGGGTCCGGAAGGACCTCCTGCCGTCCAATCGTGTTCGTCTATGGCCGCCGCCATTTTTCGGCGCCATTTTGGAAAATGGCGCCGGCTGAAGACAACAAGATCAGGAGGCAGGAGCCCGTTCCGGACCGCTGCCGTTCCGGACCGCCGCTGGACCCGCAGGTTATTTAACTCATTTGGGGGGGTTCGGGAGGGTGGGGGATTTAATTTAAAGGGTCGGGGGTGGGATTTTAGGGGGTTTTAATGTGCCGGTTTTGGCGATTTTTTTAGATTTTTAGATTTTTCACCAATTTTCACGATATTTTACCCCTAAACGGCAACAATACGATTCCCTCCCCTCCCAGCCGAAATCGATCGTTAAGACGATCGAGGACACGATTCACATCCCTAGTGTATGTGTTAATGGCTTCTTTGGTTGTGTGTTGGTGTGTGTGTGTGTGTATGTGTGAATGGCAGCCTAGATTGTGTGTGTATGATGGCAAGCCTTGTGTGTGTTTGTGTGTGTGTGTTGGTGTGTGTGTTGTGTGTGTGTGTGTATTTGAGTGGAATGGCAGCCTGGATTTTGTATGTGCACATTTGTGTTGATGGCAGCCTGGATGGATTTGTTTTGTGTGAATGGCAGCCTGGATTTCTGGACCTGCAGATGGGGGTTACGGGTAAGGTAAGATATGTTCATGGAGTGTGTCAGTTTGAAAGCTTGGATTGTCAGAGGGAGCAGGGGGTTTTTTTTTAGGTGGGGGAAAGGGGATCTGAAACAGAGCATGAGGACTATTTCTATTGTGTGTTGATTATTTGGAAAATAGCAAAAATGATGTGAAAAAGGAACAGAATGGCAGAGCAGGGCAGGGGCTGGGGTGTGTGCGTGTGTGTTGTGTGGGGTGGGGGGGTGGGGGGAGCACAGTAACTGTTTACACAGGGCAGCAAAAATGCTAGCACTGGCCCTGCATCAGTCTGCCCGCAAGCTTCTCATGGTAATATCTACCGTACCGTGTAAGTCCATGCAATCTTTATGATAAGGGTAGTAATATTTACAATCAAAAACTAAGCAACTGTCAAATCCATAAACCTTTTACTGGCTGATAAGCCTTCCTGAAAATTCCGGCAATGCTGATTTGCTTTGCTTTTGGACTTGGCCTCAGAAGCAGTTCTGTGCTTTTCCCCTTATGTCTGCATATCAGTACCCCCAGACCATAAAAGTCAGGGGGCCCGTGTTTGGTTGCAGCATGAATCTAATTCCCCTTCCCCCCCTCCTCTCCGCCGTCAAAGTGAAAAGTGATGGTTGAGGGTAGTGCTCCTCATAATTCTGCTAAGGGTAGTAACCGTTGCACCGAAGAACGTTACCCCTCATGCACTCTTTCTTTATTTCTGTCCTCAGCTTTTAGGGAGTTTATCCCCTGCGCCTTTGAGTTCTGTCACTGTTTTTGTCTTCACCACCTCTTCCAGGAGGGCATTCCAGGCATCCCCACCCCCTCCATGGAGAAATATTCCTGACCTTGGTTCTGCGTCATCCCTCCTGGAGTTTCATTTCGTGACCACCTGGTTCTACCGTTTTCTTTTCCAACGGAAAAGTTTGAAGTTGTGCATTAAAACTTGTCAGGTTTCTGAAAGTTTGTATCATATCTCCCTGGCGCCTCCTCTCTTCCAGGAATATACATATTCAGGTCCTTCAGCCTCTCCTCGTAAGTCATTTGATGGCGACCCCACACCATTTTGTTCCTTGGAATAACTATATCCTACCCACCACTTATCTGCCTAACAACTTAGTCGGATAATACTTACCCCAGCTAAGTGGTGGCTGCTGAACAGGACCGGATATCCAGCCACTGCCATTTAGCTTTCAATTTGAAGTCACATGTGTAATCACATAAGTGTGATCAATAAATATATCAATATGAGGTTTTCTCCCACTTCTGCAATGATTTCATTTTCCATTCTCATAGCTACTTCCAAGAAAAATACGGCACAGGGCCAGAATGGGAACTGCACTTTTTCCTCAGGCTGTACTGCCACCTATTCTGGAAAAATGGTCGGAAAGGAAGCGTCGCACTTACTGAAGGCTTACACATTATTTTTATCACTGAAGCTTATTAGTCTAGGCCATTGTTGGATATTTTACCGGTCCCAAGATTTGTGCTGACTCTGTGAACACGCATTGCTTGGGAACGAGTCGCCGTTCCTATCCGTGACCTGGGACCTGCTGAGTGAAAGCAGAAGATGGTGCCTCGTGGCGTTGCTTTAAGGCTCGCTCCTCGGAATATATGAACCACCGCCGAGGTTCAGCTCGAAGATCCAGTCCCCCTTGCCCAGTCTCCTGTATCTGACAGAAGGTGCTGCTCAGAGGAAGAGCGGGATCCATTCCTCGCCATACCTTTATCAGCATCCAGCTTTAGCTAAGGGATGTCCCGAACTGGAAACTAAATGCCCTGATTGTTGTATGTAATATCCTCTGCTTAACCTCAGACTCCATAGACCAATCTAAATCAGAGGAGCTCATTATCTAAAATGCAAAAAAACTGCTCTCAAAAGTTGCTTAGTTTAAAAGTTTCACACTCTGCCCCCTCCCCCCCTTCTTTTGCTAGCATTCTTCGAGTGAATCTTAAATTGCGTGGTTTAAAGCTATTTAGGCTATTGTTTTCTTTCTTCCGTGCACTCTGGCTGGCAATGCCAAGTATATCTTCCAGTACTGACAAGAAATTCCGAGCTGCTGCCCTATTACATTCAGCAGTTTGTTTCCAGCACTGTAAAGGCAGGCAAATGAGAGGCTTTAATTTCATGGGCTTTTGATGGCTAGTGCTCCACTTGTGTCTCCCCACTCAGCAGACGCGGTACGGTAGAGCTGCGAGCCTGCATTCCCCGCTAAGTGCCAGTAGCTGTCAGAGCGCCGTGGCTGTTGTTGTCTACGCATCCGTCTCAGGAAGAGTGCTTGCATTTGCCGGATTAAGATTGTACTTGAAGGAAAAGTGAAAAAGGACTTTATGCAAGATCAATTTGTTGGGAAGAAAATTGGACTGGAAGAGATGCCTTTGCAGTTAAGCACAAAACCTCTCTCTGCTGCAATTACTCCACTACCAAGCTGATGCTGACTTTACCAGCACAGGCATTAACGGTGATTCTTTGGGAACCACAAGCTGAGCAGACAAGCGTCCCTCTTTCTGCTCTCAAACAGAAGAAAAACATAAAGTGTCCACATAGGCCATAAATGGCTAATGATTTGGCTTCTGTTGCTTTCAAAATGGTTGGATACATTTTAATAAGCCTTCACCTTCTAAGGATAATCATTAAATAATAATAATAGTAGTAATAATAAACCAGTTTGTTAAGATGGAGAGTCCTGATTTGGGACAAACAGTGAAAAATAAAGAGGAACAGGCTTTTGAATAAGGGAAGGCAACAGATCAGAAATACAAACTATAAGGCAGAAGAAAATGGACACGACAAGGACATTTAGATTTGTGGTATATATCAATCACCAAATAATAAATAAAAATGAGTGTCAATGTGAGAGGTGAAAGATGTACAAATGCTCTGGATATTCTCCAAAAACAAAAAGTCAACAGCCAAAAGAGAAATAGTAGAGATGGATGGCAAAGTAGGGTTGCCAACTGGCTCCAGATTTTCAGAACAAGTTGATTCAGTCCTGTTTTGTCCCCATTGCATGCAGGGACTTGTAGTTCTGGCTTCCCTAGTACATGTCTATAGAAAATCAAGACCTCAATTCTTCACATACCGTAGGGTAAATCCGGGACAGGATCCATTTGTCTTGAAAATCTGGAGCCAGTTGGTAACCGTATAGTGAAGGTGTCTAAGTGTATGAAAAAGCTGGAATGAATACATTTGGGGGCCCATTTTCCAAAGCATATTAAACCTGCACTTTTTATATGCATATTAGTGCAGGCCATGTGACACCCTGTATACCTGGATAAAAACACATTTTTATTCTGCCTCGCCTCCAAACACACACACGCACGCACACACATATGAAGATGGCTAAAAGTATGCATGCTGGATGCATGCACAGGACATGGGGTTCGGCTGGGCCAGACATAGGAAAGTGAATGCTGGGATTTTATTTAGAAATCTTCCCGTATTCTTTAGGATTCTTACCTTTCACCTGCTTCAATGCAGGCGTACCTGGCCTGGATATTCAAAAGGAATCTTCCTGGTACATTTCCCTTTCTAGATCAACCTTCAGATGCAAAGTCCCCATCAGTCCGAGGGGGGTTTAACTTTTTTCTTTCTGCCTTTAATGATTACCGTATTAAGTGGTTTTACTGCAGCCGGTATGTAATATGCATACTTTACTGGTGGTGACAATGCATCTATGCTCCTGCTGCTGGTAACACATGAGCCTTTCTGGATGTAGCTTTAAGGCAGGGCCAACCCTTCCATCCTCTAGGTGTGAAGAAATGGCCCTCCAGGGCCTAATATCCCCTTCCTCCCAGTGAACCGAGTGGCTGCTCTGGGCCAAAAGAACCCCCCCCCCCCCCCCCCACTCATCAATCCCTCCTCTTCCAGCTAGAGACCTCCTTTACAATCTTCCCTTTTCCCCCTGAGAAATGGCAAAGAGTGTAGAGCTCTGATGTCCCTAAGGCACTCTCCAGGTCTCTCTACCCTTACCTACACCATCTGATGAGATCCAAGTTTCTCCGGCAGGAGAGTTACCCTTTTGCATTGGTTCCACTTGTTTTGAATGGTCAAAATGATGCTGGCGTTCCTAGGTCTCTCCTTTGCCCTGCAGGTGCTGGTTTCCTGTGCACATACGGGTAGATTTTAAAAGGGCCATGTGTGCACCCATAAATATGCATAAAGATATGTGCTATTTTATAAACTATATGTGTAGGTGTGATGGCTCACTGTCCGTGAGGCCTCGAACGCCGCTCTTCCGTCTCCAGTTCTCAGTCGCCACCCAGTTGCCCCTGGTCCCTGGAGTTCGATGTGTTCAAGTAACTCCCTGAGTCTGTGCCTCTGCTGGCCCTGGTTTTTTGCTGGGCTTCTGGGTTCCCTTCAGGCAGGGTTGGGGGTAAGCAGTCCCCCCAATCCCCAGAGACAACACAGAGAGAGGGATAGTTCCTTCAAAGCAGTTTAATAAGTAACAACTGGATGCATTACATGGGGTTTGTCCCCTCCCCCTCCAGCCCTCTGATTCCCTTACAAGCAGTGCTAGTTCAGAGCAATCATTTACCTCCTCTGTTCAGCACTATTATAAGCCCCAACACCACAGGCCCCTTTAGGGTAAAGATTATACTTCACCCCTCCACCTGGATTACTCCAATCCATACCTGAACTGGAGGACTCCTCTATCCCTGAACCTACCTCCATCTCCTCCCCCTCTGACTCCAAAGAGCTGGGTTTTTGTGGCCAGTTCCACCAAGGGGGCACACCCTCTTCCTCCACCTCCATGGACTCATCTGTGTCTGCCTCATTAACCTCTATGCCTGCCACCTGTTCGCCTTCAGGCTTTCCTCCCCTGTCTGGTGGTTGTTTCAGGGAAGCTGGGATTCGTAGTTCTTCTCTTCCCCTGCACCCCCTGCTGTCTGGCTGGTGCCCCTCTCCCGGGCACTTTCGTACGGTCTGAAATAGGCCCTGCTGTCTGGCTGGTGCCCCTCTCCCGGGCACTTTCGTACGGTCTGAAATAGGCCCCTGCTGTCTGGCTCTGGTACTCTTGTTGCTCTTATAGTAGCTTGTCAGCTCCTGCCTGCGGCCGGGCTGCGCTACACAGTAGGTTATAAAATCTCATGTGTGTGTGCTCGGTGAGAGAGAGAGAGAACACCTCTTTATAAGGGTCAGTCTGATACTCTATATATGGACCATTGTAAGGGGGTAGGAGGGGAGGGGGAGGTGTTTGTTATAGACACATTCAGGGGTATTATTCATTGTAAAATTGACACCATTAAAATTTTACCTTACAAGTGATGAAATTCTAACAAGAGGAGTTGATTTGTACACTGCAGTCTCTGCTAGCTGCGTTGTACAAATGAACTCCTTTCTCACCACTATAGGTCTAAATTCTTTAAGATGTCCATTTTACAATACATATCTCTGAATGTGATTGTAACAAAAAAAAAACCCTAATCCCCATCCCACATCCAGAAAAACTAACCCCGAATCAAAGTTCCCCTTACAATGGTCCATTTATAGAGGTATCAGATTGAGCCTATAGCGAAGTGTTCTCTATCTCTGTCCTCTCTGTTTCTCTCTCGCTCATGCTGGCCCTGCCCCTTTCCCATCTACTTTTTCTGGGCGTGCATGCATCGAGGTACGCGCGCTCTTCCCGGCTATTTAAGATTCACGCACCTTACGTTTGTATGTGGCCGATATTGCACATGCAAGGCCTTTTAAAATCTACCTCTTAATCAGTAACTGAAAGCTGCATGTATTCCAGTGAGAGGGGGCAAATCAGGGGTAGGGAGGCAGGGTGGAGGGGGTGAGACAGCGGCTTGCCAAGATTTGCTCAAGAAACGGGGGCTTTCCTGGGTTCAACAGAGAGGGAAAAATGAACGCACATTAGTATTAGCTAACAATCTGGATTCTACATTCTCCATCGAATCCAGGTCACCAGTGCACTATCACAGTCCCCCAGCAGCCTGCCTGATTTCTTCTTGTGATTGTTCCCCTCCTCTTCTCCCTCTTTCAACTGCTGAACAGGACAGTGTTTTCCACCCCTGCACCTACTGCTCCGATCGCTTCATTACCGCCCCTGCTGCTGCCGCCGCCATCCACCTGCAGCCTGCCCTACGCTGCATGCATCATTCATTACATCATTTTGGGCCATCGATTAATGACGTGAGGCAGGCTGTAGAAAGGCGGGTGGTGCTGGGGGGGGGGGGGGGGATGGCAGCGCCTAGAAGTGCATGCAGAGGGTTCTCATTTCTAAGCTAAGCCCCTGTCTAGAAATAGCAGGGAAATGGGGGCCATTCACAAGGGGGGTCTGGGGAACAGGTCTTGGCAACAACAAAAGGTTTGAACTTTTAAAGTAAAGTCTTAGAAGCCACTGCAGAAGGTTGGGCCCTGTTTAGAGAAACAGGGCCCTCCCGAGAGGGAGAAACAGGCCCACCCAGAGAGGGAGAAACAGGGCCCTCCCAGAGAAGGAGAGCTTTAAAAAGAAATAAAATGACAAAAAACGGGGAGAGGAAATGGGCTTATTTCAAACCCCAGGGAGCAGTATTCAAGCATGTGGCCAACTTCAGGGAGAGGAGCTTTTGCTGTACTTTAAGGTTACTGGTTGGAACCAGATTTGAGAAAGAAAGAGACAAGCCCAGCATTAGAGGCAGCAGAAAGGCTGAGCTGGATACACCCAGGCAGATTAGGCCGCAGTTAACTTAACCAGTGCTGGGGCAACTTGCATACGGGCTAATGGGTTAAATTGTGTGCTGGAACCCTAATGTTGGGAATGCTGAAGCTGAGTAATGAAGGTTTAGCATTCTGAGTGGTGCATAAATAAGTTCTGTTCTGATGCTTTGGAGGGGAAACTGTGGTGTTTAGAAAACCCTGAGCATTTGAAAGGTTCTCCCATTAATTGTCTATAAACCTGTACTGCCACACTATATAAATTGGGACTGCAGGCTGTAAGGGTTATCCTATCAAGCGCTTGGAAACTCTGGCCCGGAATCCTTTTAATCTGTGCAAGCCAAGCCCAGGAGGAATGGGACTATATGCAATACTTTTCTAGCGGTGTTTGTGTCTGCTTGAAAGCTTAAAGTTGAGCCCCTCTGCAGCCTTGCTACATTCATGTTCCAAAACTGTTTGCTGCCCGTTGCTGTTACTGAATAAACAGAATTTGGGAAACTGAAGCGTGGCCTGGCTTGGAGTCTTTACTAAGGACTAGAATGGTACTAAAAGATTTTGAGAGATGGAAATAGGACACTGGCAGAAGTATCAGGAGGGGAAGAAAGTCCTATTCCAGGTTTTGTTTGGGGGCTAAAAGTGAGATTCCCATTGTGCCAAAGACATAGGGCCAGATTTTAGTACCTACGCGCGGGCGTAGATTTGTGTGCGCAACCCCGATTTTATAACGTGTGCATGCAGCCGCGTGCATGTTATAAAATCCGGGGTCGGCGTGTGCAAGGGGGTGCACGCTTGTGCACCTTGCGCGCACCAAGCCCTAAGGGAGCCCCGATGGCTTTCCCTGTTCCCTCCGAGGCTGCTCCGCAATTGGAGCGGCCTCGAGAGGGAATTTTCCTTCCGCTCCCCCCCACACTTTTTCCCTCTCTTCCCCTATCTAATCTGCCACCCCAGCCCTATCTAAACCCCCCCCAACCTTAATTTTAAAGGTTGCGCCTGCCTCTGGGCAGGCGTAGGTTGCACGTGCCGGCCGAGGTGGCCCTACGAAGGCCTCTGGCCATGCCACAACCCCGCCCCGGATCACCCACCACCCCACCCCTTTTTTCAAGCCCCTGGGACATACACGTGTCCCGGGGCTTGCGCGTGTCGCCAGGCCTATGCAAAATAGGCTTGGCGTGCGTAACCCCCCTGCACGTGTAAATCCAGCTGGATTGACGCGCATAGGGCTTTTAAAATCTGCCCCATAGTGAAACAGAAAATATGAGAAGGCAGTCTTCTGCTTAGAGCTGTGCTTACTCGTTGACACTGACAGTAAACTCATCACACCCAAGATCTGCACAGGGCTAGGGTTAAGGACCCCCCTTTGCCTTATGGTAAGAGGTATAATTTTATGTGCAAGGGAGATTTGGGTCATAGAAAACCCCCTCGTGTGTAGAGGCTGCCCCAGCTCCTGAAAATCCTAAGGCCCAGCATTTGAAATTGCTCAAACTAACTCCAGAGATCAGCCCCACAAATGCCATGAGACTACGAGTCAGGCCACACTTGAATGGATCTCCAACCTTTTCCCTCTGCCCCAAAACAACAGGGAATTGGTGGTGGTGGCGGCGGCATATTCTCTCCAAATTTTATTTTATTTTTTTCCTGGAGCTGTCTTCCTTTCCTGCCGTTCTGAATCTGAAAAAGTACCTCATCAATTTAGGAATCTCTTTTTTTTTATTGCTGCTGCTGCAAAGGCTGCCAATCCTGCCAACATTCCCTCATCTCCCTTTGCCTGGCAGGATGGAATTTGTTCAGATTAGTGCATTGCTTACTTGAGTCTGAACATTATAAAGACATTGTTATTTATTGATACTGTTACTATTTCCACTATTATTACTCCATATGTGGAGAACTGTTTGGTCATACACACAGAGACATTACAGTGTACGTTTGCTCTGCTGCGTGCAGGGCCATGTACTAGTGCTGCTAACAAACTCCACACACAAAAAAAAACAGTTAAACACCAGCCAGCAAGACTGGCAGCCTGGTAATAATCTTCTTTTCAGTCTCTGAGCAAGCTCAGTGCTCGCCTTGCTGGTGTTCAGATGATAGACAGAGATAAGAAAAATTACTAGCAATGCTGAAACTCTCCACAGTACCTCCCATCCTGACCTTCCCTCCAATGAAAATAAATTAATGTCTAAATCAGCAGCAAGTGCTACTGCTTATTGTTCTCTAGCACAGTGATTGTGACTACTGTAGCACAAAGAAGATTAAAAGCAGTTTTTTACTGGGCCAAAAAAATCCAAAAAGCTTAATTTTTTTTTTTAACTCTGAGAGAGCTTCTATGTATAAGTCCTAGAGATGTGAATCGTGTCCTCGATCGTCTTAACAATCGATTTCGGCTGGGAGGGGGAGGGAATCGTATTGTTGCCGTTTGGGTGTGTAAACTATCGTGAAAATCGTTTAAAATCGTGAGCCGGCACACTAAAACCCCCCTAAAACCCACCCCCGACCCTTTAAATTAAATCCCCCACCCTCCCGAACCCCCCCCCCAATGCTTTAAATTACCTGGGGATCCAGCGGTGGTCCAGAACGGCGGCGGTCCGGAACGGCCCCCCTCAATTGCATCGTGTTGTCTTCAGCCGGCGCCATTTTGCAAAATGGCCGCCGCAAAATGGCGGCGGCCATAGACCAAAACAATTCAAAGCAGGAGGTCGTTCCGGACCCCCGCTGGACTTTTGGCAAGTCTTGTGGGGGTCAGGAGGCCCCCCCAAGCTGGCCAAAAGTTCCTGGGAGTCCAGCGGGGTTCCGGGAGAGATTCTTGCCGCGAATCGTTTTCCGTACGGAAAATGGCGCCGGCAGGAGATCGACTGCAGGAGGTCGTTCAGCGGCAGTCCGGACGATTCGCGGCAAGAAATCGCTCCCGGAACCCCGCTGGACTCCCAGGAACTTTTGGCCAGCTTGGGGGGGCCTCCTGACCCCCACAAGACTTGCCAAAAGTCCAGCGGGGGTCCGGAACGACCTCCTGCGTCGAATCGTTTTGGTCTATGGCCGCCGCCATTTTGCGGCGACCATTTTGCAAAATGGCACCGGCTGAAGACAACACGATGCAATTGAGGGGGCCGTTCCGGACCGCCGCCGTTCTGGACCACCGCTGGATCCCCAGGTTATTTAAAGCATTGGGGGGGGGGGTTCGGGAGGGTGGGGGATTTAATTTAAAGGGTCGGGGGTGGGTTTTAGGGGGTTTTAGTGTGCCGGTTTTCCTGCCCTCCCCCTTCCCCCGATTTACGATTTTTTAACGATAAATCGGGGGAATTGGTATTGTATCATAGCCCTAACGATTTTTGACGATTTAAAATATATCGGACGATATTTTAAATCGTCAAAAAACGATTCACATCCCTAATAAGTCCTTCTCTAATGAAAGCTTGAGAAGAATACAGGCTGCTTCTTGCATTTACTCAGATTCTACATTGGGAGTGGGTCAGTGTCATTTGATCCAGATAGCAGTGACAGGTTATTTTAGAAAAATGCTTCATTGTGATTTGTCTTGTGTGTCATTTTCTTCCCAACAGGCTCTGATTCAGCTCTTACAAGGTGGTGAGGTCACATAGGGAAGGGTTGGCTGCTATAGTTACTTGCACCTGTTTATTTGAGCCATAGAAATGAATGGAAAGCATAAAAGAATGGAATGAATAATATTGTTTCATTTTTAGGGCCCTCCATTCATTTTGTGGACCCTCAAATAAAACAAATAGGTTTTAAATTTGTTACGTTTACCCATTTATTTCAATTGAATGCACATCCAGTGTGTCTGTGTGGGATTGAGAGCTGGTTTAGGTGAGAGAGCATGTCAGTATGTGATTGAGAGCCTGTGTGTAAATGAGGAAAGAGAGAGCATGTGTGTCTATGTGTAATTGAGAGCTTGTTTACGTGAGGGAGCATGTGAGTATGTGATTGAGAACCTGTGTATAAATGAGAGAGAGAGAGGACATGTTTGTAAGCATGTGAATGAGAGTCTGTGTGTGAGAGAAAAAAAGACAGCATGTATGTGTGTGATTGAAAGCCTGTGTGTGTAAGCCTGAAAAGATAGACAGCATGTGTGTAAGTGTGTAATTAAGAGCCTATATAAGTGAGAGAAAAAGCATGTGTATATGTGAGTGACTGAGAGCATGTGTGTATAGGTGTGTAATTGAGAGCCAGTGTGAGAGAGAGCGCTGGTATGTGACTGAGAGAGGAGAAAGTTCCAAGCAAACCACCCCTCCTCCTGCTATTCAAAACAATCTCAGGACACCTGGATATCAAACGTTCCCAGGTGTGCAGAGCAAAAACATTTTTGTATCCTTATTATTTTTCATTACTGGGTCTTTGTGTCTGCTGTTTTGAAATATTTTATAGGTATCTAGAAATTTTTTATATGAGTTTTTAATTATTGGATATTCCATTCATCTGCTGTTTCAAAATAATCTCTTCTTTTTGCTAGTATGGTTTCACTGCTACTGATTTTATATTTCTTGATTTGTTTTATGAGGACTGGTGATGTTTCTCTTGTAGGGATGTGAATCGTGTCCTCGATCGTCTTAACGATCGATTTCGGCTGGGAGGGGGAGGGAATCGTATTGTTGCCGTTTGGGGGGGTAAAATATCGTGAAAAATCGTTAAAAATCGTTAAAAATCGAAAAAAATCGAAAAACCGGCACATTAAAAACCCCCTAAACCCACCCCCGACCCTTTAAATTAAATCCCCCACCCTCCCGAACCCCCCCCAAATAACTTAAATAACCTGCGGGTCCAGCGGCGGTCCGGAACGGCAGCGGTCCGGAACGGGCTCCTGCTCCTGAATCTTGTCGTCTTCAGCCGGCGCCATTTTCCAAAATGGCGCCGAAAAATGGTGGCGGCCATAGACGAAAAAGATTGGACGGCAGGAGGTCCTTCCGGACCCCCGCTGGACTTTTGGCAAGTCTTGTGGGGTTCAGGAGGCCCCCCACAAGCTGGCCAAAAGTTCCTGGAGGTCCAGCGGGGGTCAGGGAGCGATTTCCCGCCGCGAATCGTTTTCGTACGGAAAATGGCGCCGGCAGGAGATCGACTGCAGGAGGTCGTTCAGCGAGGCGCCGGAACCCTCGCTGAATGACCTCCTGCAGTCGATCTCCTGCCGGCGCCATTTTCCGTACGAAAACGATTCGCGGCGGGAAATCGCTCCCTGACCCCCGCTGGACCTCCAGGAACTTTTGGCCAGCTTGTGGGGGGCCTCCTGACCCCCACGAGACTTGCCAAAAGTCCAGCGGGGGTCCGGAAGGACCTCCTGCCGTCCAATCTTTTTCGTCTATGGCCGCCGCCATTTTTCGGCGCCATTTTGGAAAATGGCGCCGGCTGAAGACGACAAGATTCAGGAGCAGGAGCCCGTTCCGGACCGCTGCCGTTCCGGACCACCGCTGGACCCGCAGGTTATTTAAGTTATTGGGTGGGGGATTTAATTTAAAGGGTCGGGGGTGGGTTTTTAGGGGGGTTTTAGTGTGCCGGCTCACGATTCTAACGATTTATAACGATAAATCGTTAGAATCTGTATTGTATTGTGTTCCATAACGGTTTAAGACGATATTAAAATTATCGGACGATAATTTTAATCGTCCTAAAACGATTCACATCCCTATTCTCTTGTTCCTTGTTGCACTGCATGCAGAGACTCTGGCTTGTTGGCAGTTTCCAATTCAGTTTTTTTCTGCATGCTTCTAGTTATGTGTTTTGGTCTCTTTTATCTATGTTAATTGAGGGACAGCACGGGATTCAGGTGAGGTTTTTCTGCTGGTGTGTAAGTTTCTGTGTAGGGCTCTATAGCAGCCTGGCTTAGTCCGTTTTCCTATAGGAGATGTATTGGTGTGTCTTAAGGCCTGGTGTAATATTTTCAGTGTTGCCTCTTTTTAGGTAGGTGGTTACTGTTTAAGTGCTGGAAATTGGTGCTGTTTTGGTGAGGGAGGTTACTATTTATGCAATTTCTGTTCAGACAGAATACATATCTTTTCCTTGTGTCATTTTAAACAATAAAAATAATTACCCGGACCTTTACTTTTTATTTCCGCCGTGAATTGTAATGAGCAGTGTGTCCCACATGTGAGCGTGGCTGACAGGTGTGTCACGATGGAAAAGTTGAGAACCACTGCTATATACTTGTGCTATAGTGTTTGCTGATCAGGCACTGGGTTTTTCAAAAATAGGTTCTGACAATTCTTTTTCAGTGGGGGCTGGGGAACAATTCTTTCATTGAGGAACAGATTGATAATTTTAGTTAAAGGAGGAACAATTAACTGTTTAAGGACTGGAAGTACAGGTTAAGAGGGGCAGCAATGACAAGTTAACTTTGGAGTTCACAATGGATACTTCTAAGGTGGACACGGGATCAAATGTCGACCAGAGAGAGGTAATATCAGCTAGAATGGATATGTACCATGAAGGAACTGAAGAAAAGAAGACAATTTAACAATTTTTTCTCTAAGGCTTCACAAAATGGGCTATCAGTGAAGAAAGAGGGTTGTCAGTGGATCTAGTTATATAATGAACAATACGAAATATATTTTTGGAATTATTAACAGCACTGTGAATTTGCATATATGTGCATTTGAAAATCGGGTCCTCTGATTCTATTTTCTTGTTTGCACTTTTTAGTGTTTTATGGATTGCAAAACATTGAAGTGCCATGTTAGTGTTTGTGATTGACAGGTGGTTTCCCAGATAACTGTCCCTTTAAAAAGGGCATCTGCTCCCAGGCTCATTTGTAAGGTAGAGCTGTCTCACATCAGTGCCATGTAGAACCTTGACTATTTTGTGCAGCCATATTGATGGAGATATTCTATGACTGAAGCAAAACAGTAAGATGTATATTTTTTTTTTTACTTTTGACTTGTAGATCCTGAGACAATTAATAGACTAAATCTAGTTATTTTAGTATTGAGTATTTTCCGATTTAAGATATCTTATAAGCCCTATTTTTTTAGATGAGTGAGCTACTATGCTACAAATACATGATTTCTTTATGTGATATTTTGAGATGACATTTTTATTTTTATACCCCTGATTCAGATGCCAGCATTTATATTTTATACCCCTGATGCAGTTGTTAGCATCTATATGAGTGGAATGTTTGTTTGTTTGGTTTTTTTTTAACAGAAACATTGGTGTTCTTCAAAAAATGTCAAACAGTAAAATCAAGCAATAGCAAAAACATACTATAAAAGATATATTTCTAAATAGCTAGCAAATAGAATGACATCTAATAATTAAAAATTCATAATAATTAAAAAAAATGTTCCATACTCCAAAAAATATTGAAAAACAGCAAACACATCAAATAACATCCAATGATTAAAACTAAGGCGTAAAAACTCATCTGCTCTCCATACCTGGGAATTTTTGATTGCCAGATGCCCTGAGATTGTTGTGGATTAGCTGATGGGATGAGGAGGAGGGGTAGTTGTTCTTAAACTTTCTCCTATCTCTTTATACACAAACACAAACACACACACAGCCTAACCCACACATACATGCTCTACCATGTTCACATATATGCTCTTTTACTCTCATACCCTCTCTCCCTTATATGCCCTCATTGTCTCACATAAGCTCTTTCTCTCTCTCTCAATCTCTCTCTTTCTCTCTGTCACATACTCACTCATACAGGCTCCTCTCCCTCACTTATACATATATTTATTTATTTATTTTTAATTTTTATATACCGATGTTCCTGTAAAGAATACATATCACACCAGTTTACAAGGAACTGAACAGTCGCCTCCAGGGCGGAAATACATTAAAACAGTCGCCTCAAGGCAGAATACATTAACACAAGTATACTGGAAAACTATTAGAGAACTTTCATAAACTCAATTAAATGTAACTGGGAACCATAAATCAGGAACATATGTACAGAGGTAGGTATATCGTCTGTCGCTTCACCAGATTTTAGCTCTCAGGGAAAGCTTGAGTGAATAGCCAAGTCTTTAGCTTCTTTTTGAATGTCGGAAGGCATGGTTCTTGGCGGAGGTCCGATGGGAGCAGGTTCCAAAGATGGGGACCTGCAGTGGACAGAGCTCGTTTCCTCAATGAGGTTTTTATTGGCTGGGTGTGAAGCATGTTCTGGTATGCACTTCTGATTGGTCTATTGGAGATGTGTTGCTGTAGTTGGAAGGATAGGTTGAGGGGGGAGATGTTGTGAAGAGCCTAGTGAATCATCATGAGGGATTTAAATTGTATCCTAAATTTTATAGGCAGCCAGTGAAGATTTTGGAGGATAGGGGTGATGTGATCCCATTTTTTGGTGTTAGTGAGAATTCTGGCTGTCGCGTTCTGGACCATCTGAAGTGGTTTGATGGTGTTGGCTGGCAGGCCCAGGAGGAGTGAGTTGCAATAGTCCAGTTTAGGGAGGATGATAGATTGTAGTACCAAGCGGAAGTCTCGGAAGTGTAGAAGAGGTTTTAATTTTTTTAAGACTTGCAGTTTGAAGAAGCAGTCTTTGGTAGTATTGTTTATGAACTTGGTGAAGTTGAGTTGGTTGTCCAGAAGTACACCAAGATCTCTTACTTGTGGCGTGTGGTCGATTGATGTGAAGGAGAGTTGGGTGGAACTAGTTGGGTTGAATAGAGAGCACTTGTCTGGAGCTATTATGAGGATTTCAGTTTTGCTAGTATTTAGCACGAGGTTGAGGCTTGTTAGCATGTTTTTGATTGCCGAAAGGCAGCTGTTCCAGTAAGACCACGTTTTGTGGAGGGATTCCATTATCGGGATGAGGATCTGAATGTCATCCACGTATAGGAAGTGTGTTAGCTTGAGGTTAGATAGTAGATGGCAGAGTGGAAGGAGATAAATATTGAATAGTGTAGGTGAAAGGGATGATCCTTGAGGTACCCTCAGCTTTGATCTGATAGGGAGTGATTCTTTGTTGTTAATCCTAACCTTGTATTGCCTGTTTTCAAGGAAAGATTTGAACCAGTTGAGCGCTGAACCTGTTATACCAATATCTGCTAGACGCTGAATGAGGCAGGAATGGTTCACAGTGTCGAATGCATGCCCTTATACAAGCTCCCTCTCTTTCTCATTCACATACACACTCCCTCATAGAAGCATCCCCTCTCTCTCATGCACACACACACTCTCTCACATAGGCTCCCTATCTCAACGCACATGCACTCTCACACACACACACACACACACATATACACACACACACACACATGAAGCCTTACTCCCTAACAGACACAGGCACATTCATTCCATCCCATAGCCTCCCTGACTCACACACACATACATACACACAAAAAAACACCGTCCCTTACTCACATAGGCTCCCTATCTCTCTCTCTCTCTCTCTCACGCATACACAGACACACTCTCCCTTTCGCACTCATAGATACTCCCTCTCTCTCTTTTTCTCACTCAAGCACATAAACACTTCCTCTCTCACTTAACTCACATAGACTTACAGGATCTCTTGCTCCTGATTCTAGGTCTCTCCATTTTCTTCTGCAGGCAGAATAGGATCCATCCATAGCTTTGCCAGGCTCTCTCCTATGTGTTTTTAACATAGGCAAAATGGGTTCCATCCACGGCTCTTTGGGCTCCTCCAGGACTTTTTTCTTGGGCTGTGGGTGTGATGGGCTCGGCACCTGGCCCCATTAGGTAGCCCTCTTCCATTTTTGGCTGTGAGTGAGATGGGCACCACTTGTGGTTCTGCCAAGCTTCTTTAGTCTTTGGCAATGAGTGGGATGGGTTCTGCTTACAGTTCCACTGGGCCTCTTCAGAAATTCAACTGTGAGTGGGATAGACTCCACTTATAGTTCCACTGGGCCTCTATAGTCTTGGCCA
The DNA here is from genome assembly GCF_901001135.1 of Rhinatrema bivittatum. Taxonomy (NCBI): domain Eukaryota; kingdom Metazoa; phylum Chordata; class Amphibia; order Gymnophiona; family Rhinatrematidae; genus Rhinatrema; species Rhinatrema bivittatum. Next base: position 32,782,073 of record NC_042615.1, on the reverse strand, counting down.
GCAAGTGGGATGGGCTCTGCTCGCAGCCCAGATGGACTTCTTTAGAACTTCGACCTTGAGCGGGGTCTGCTCATGGTTATGCTGGGCTTCTTCAGTCTTGGGTCACAGGCAAGATGGGATCTGCTCACAGCCTTGCCAGGCCTCTTCAGTCTTAGGCCATGAGTGGGATGGGTCTCACATACATGGCCCCACTGAACCACTTCAGTCTTGGACCATGAGCAGGATGGGCTCCCATCAGAGCCCCACCCGGGCCTTTTTCCTCATCTTTGGCTGTGGAAAGATGGGCTTTGCTTGCAACACCATTGGGCTGCTCTCTTCTCTGTCTTCGGCCAATGACTAGAAGCTCATGTTGGCAATTTTTTCCCCTAAAGTGTCAGGCCCTATTTCACCTAATGAAAGTGCCTGCCCTGAATTTAGCCTTTTGTCTACCTTTGGACATGCTCTGTTATGTATTCAGGGTCTGATTCACGAAGAGTTTCCTCCCATTCTGTGTCTATGGGAAAAGAATAGAATGAATCAGGCCCTATGGAGTCTAACCTCTCAAGAATTTTTAGATATTTTGTAAAAGGATAATCTTGTAAAAATGTATTGGTTTGTCTTCAAGTAAATCCTGTTGATGTTCCTTGTGACTTTGGGCAAGTCATTTCTCCTTCAATGGTCTCAAGTACAAACTTACAGCCTCATTTACTAAAGCTTTTTTCCCATTGTGTGTCTATGGGCAAAAAAAAGCTTTGTAAATCCTGCCTTTAGACTGTAAATCCTCTGGGGACAGGGACATTCCTACAGTACCTGAATGTAATCTGTTTTGAAGTGCTTGAAAAATAGAATATAAAGCTATCAAATAAATACATAACAGAAGATCACCCACCTGGAGCTCTGGTTAACTATGTTACGAATTATTGTGGCCTTGCAGAGCTGTCAGGCACTTGCTCCTTCAATGATCTCAAAAGGTAGAGGTGAGACGTTCAGTCTCTTGACACTGCCATTTGTAAAGGTCCTTGGTGTCAAACTGTCCAAGTGGTGCAAGATTCCCATACATCTTTTGGGTAAGATTGGTAGGAGAAGTCAGCATGTTTGGAGACTCTGGATCTGTTTGGTGCTGTCTTGCCACAGCTCTAATGAAATTCTAGCACTGTCAAGCATGAAGTCTGCATTAGGTAAGCTGCAGAGACAGACCACATGGCATGGTCAGTAATGTTCAGTTTAGTGGGAATGCAGAGCCACTGCTCTGGCCACGTTGATATTCTGATGCATTCATTCCTATTGCTCTGCTCACATATATATATATATATATATATATATATATATATATATAAAACCTCTTATTCTGAGTGTATATGTAACCTAGTATCACTTTACTCTCAGGTTGCAAGTCTAATTCATTTACCACCAGTTCAACAGTTTCCACTGTTAATACTGCCCCACCTAATTCAAGTTTTTGGATAGTCTGGCTAGTCTGGGAGATAATTTAGCCTTACCAAGGATAAATTCCATAGAGGGCTTACCTTCTTTGTCCAATATCCTCAGCTATGGCTTTCACTGAGGCATCTGAAAAAGACACTGATTTCCCTGTATCGAGCTGCAGAAAGAGAAACAGAGGAATACATATGCAGAATCTGGAAATGATCAAGCCTCTCCATGCCTCCCACTCCCTTTTCTTGCTTTGAGGCAGTGAGGTTTCCCCTTCTCATGTCTCTGCTGAAAGATCCCTTAGTAATAATTTCTCCTGTATAGTGACTGTGGCTATAAATCCAAGTGGCTCATCGAGCCTGTTTACCGTTGCTAAGATCCCAAGTTTCTCCTGGATAAGCACATGAAAGGTGAATGTGTCTGTCTTCAGATCCCAGCTGAGACCAAGGCTGCACTGAATTGATGGTGTGTTGAGTTTTAAGTCTAGGTCCTTCAGGTTCTTTGCATGGTTCTCTGAAGAGAACGCCTTCATTTCCTTTGCACTGTTAGAAGCTATGGGGCAGATTTTTAAAAAGTACGCCCGCGCGTACTTTTGTTCACGCGACTGGCGCGAACAAAAGTACACCGGATTTTAATAGATATGTGTGTAGCCGCGCGTATCTTTTAAAATCCGGGGTTGGTGCATGCAAGGCTGCGCAAAATCGGCAGCCTGCGCGCACCGAGCCTCACAGCCTGCCTCCGTTCCCTCCGAGGCTGCTCCGAAATCAGAGCGGCTTCGGAGGGAACTTTCCTTCCACCACCCCCCCCACACACACACCTTCCCCACCTTTCCCCTACCTAACCCACCTCCTAGCCCTATCTAAACCCCCCCTACCTTTGTTTGAAAAGTTACGCCTGCCTGAGGCAGGCGTAACTCGCGCGCGCCAGCCCAGCTGCTGGCGCGCGATTCCCCGGCGTGGGAGCAGTTTCAGAGGCCTCGGCCATGCCCCTGAAACGCCCCTGAGCTGGAACCATGCCCGTGGCCCCGCACCTGGATGACACGGCACTGCAACACGCCCCCGACATGCCCCGAAAGCCCCTGACACGCCCCGACACGCCCCGAAAGCCCCAGGACTTAAGCGCATCACGGGGCCTGCGTGCACCGCCGAGCCTATTCAACATAGGCTTGGCGCGCGCAGGGGGAAGTTGGGTAGGTTTTTGGGGGTACACGCGTATCTTACGTGCGTACCCCTTTAAAAATCTGCCCCTATGTTGTGAAGTCTCAGGTTAGCAATGGATAACAATTGTTGCATGTTTTTTCATTAGCTCAATGGCCTCTTCCTCTGAAGGCATAGGCTTGAATCCATCGTCCACATAAAAGTCCCTTTTCACGTCCGTCTCATACGCCATTTCTCCTTCTTGTGCTGTTCTTCTGAATCCATAGGTAGCCACAGTCAGTGATGGACTGATGCCAAAGACATACACTCTCATACAGTTCCCGATGATGTCACTGCTGATATTATTGTCATGGTAACCAGAGAAATCATTAGAAATTCCTATTATCTTTTCAGACCACAAAACAGTGGAACATTTACTGATGTCAGTGGTTACAGCAATAGGAACCAAAGCAGTCTGGATCACAGAAGAAAAAGACAGGTAAAGAGAGGATTCTTTTCTGCAGGGCTATGACAAAATAGCTGCTGAAACGCAGTGGCGTACCAAGGGACTCCAGCGCCCTAGGGGCCAATGTATTTGTGTGCCTCTCCAGCACCCCCCAATCCTTCTTGTATTAATGCTTAAGAAAATCAGTGATGACTCTAGACCAGAGCTTTCCAAACTTTTCATGTTGGTGACACACTTTTTAGACAGACATAATTTCGTGACACAGTAATTCAGTCTACCAGCAAACCAGAAGTTAAAGGTTAAACGAACAAAATGTATTTCAACAATTTATGTATGTTTCCTTAAATATATACATAAATAAAATGTTTCACAACACAACCTATCTCCTAATAAATATTTGCAGGCTTCCACTTCCTCCATGCTGATCTCGTACATTGTGAGATCGGCATAGAGAAAGTGCTACTCTTGCACATTCCCAAAGATTACATGTGCCAATCACTAAAAAGTACTTTATTATTTTTTTTACCTTTGCTGTCTGATCTTAGTTTTCTAATCGGTTGGTCACAGGCTTTTTTTTCCACCTTTCCTTTCTTGTTTTTTTGCCAATTCCTTTTACAGGGTCTTTTTTCTATTTCTTTTCTCTCCATCTGTCTTCCCTCAAACACACAATCAGGTTCTCATTCTCACACGCTATCTCACACATTCTCACACACACAGGCTCTCACTCACATGCAATCTCACACATCCACAGCTCTCACTCTCACATGCCTCTCTCTCATACATACATACATACTGTCTCTCTCGTGCACATGCTGTCTCACTCTCACACACACAGGCTCTCTCACTCCTACATGCTCTCTTGCTCAAGCACAGGCTCTCACTGGCACATGCTGTCCCTCTGCATGGGTTGCCGAAGGATGGGCTCTTCAGAGGCCCTGATCTTCCCTGGCCGTGACATGGGATCTGCAGCGGCCCTGCTATCGGGTTTCCTCCTCTTCTCGGGCCGTCGCGACGTGGGATCCGCAACGGCCCATTAATGCTGCTCTTCTTCTGTACGCAGCAGATGCAGCTCCGGCAACGTTTTTCTTCCAGGGCTGCACAGGCAGGAAGGAGGAGGAGTGAACGTGACCCTTTTCTTCGGGTCGTGGTGATGTAAGCTCCACCACTGCCCGCCGATCTTCCTGCTATAGTTCCCTGCTTCCGCCGGCCCTGTGCACCGGGCGACACACCTCCACACTACAGGCGACACACTAATGTGTCCCGACACACACTTTGGAAAGCTCTGCTCTAGACAGTAGAATTTGGGGTTGGGGGGGGGGGGAGCCAAAATGACATTTCCTCAAATGAGAAAGTCAAAAGGATCTTCTGCATAATTTAAAAAAGCTGGCCAGTTTCACACTTCTAGTAAAACTACTATTACATTTATTTCATAGCTTCATTCAGCTAATTCTATATGGCTATGAGAGTGAAGTCTGGACTTTATAGGAAGGGACAGAATGTCAATATAAACCCTGCACCTCCAGTTCTGTAACTCTCTGCATCCACTGAAATTCCACCAAACAATGGAGCTTGGATGTTTCCCTTACAGCTCATCATACTAAAAGATATTTTCAAATTCTGGTGTCACCTCACAGTAACAGCAGCACAAACACCTTCCACTGCCAGGCACATTGAGAACTAACACAAAACCTCGCAAAAAAGACACTCAAAATCTATACTGCAATCCCATCGTAACATAACAGTAATAACACCAAGGACTCAAACAACATTAACCCTACCTGTGAAAAAGCAAGGGTAAATATTACACTGGGTCCTAGAATACCAATACACCACCTACTGAGGAAACAAAACAAACCCGATTGCTATAGATCCCTATACAGACACTATATGCTAGCAGAATCTCTCACCTTTGTCACATGCACAGAGCAGATACAGACCCTCACCAAATACAGAATAAAGTATCACAAATTAGACAGAAACTGAAATGGAAACCTTAAGAAGCCAGATTCTGTATGTAAGAATGGAAAAACAGAAGCACCACTCCTCATAAAACAAATAAAATTAAGAAACATAAAGCATCTATTATAATAGTAAATCCATACTAATAAATGTATATTTTTAAACTACTGATAAATTGAATCATTTATATTAATTAAAATCATAAACATTTTTTAAAAATTTCCCAAACACCAATAAAATACTTTAAAACAGCACATTTATCAAATAACACCCAATAATTAAAACTAATTAGGATTTTTAAAAAGCCCCTGCTGTCCATACCAGGGAAATCTTGATTTCCAGTCACCCAGTTGAGGATTAGGAGGTGAGGGGAGCACACAAACTTTATCCTCTCTCTCTCACGTACACTGTCACATACACACACTACATTCATGCTCTTATACACGCACACAACCTCTCTCACAGACACAGACACAGACACATTCTCAGGCTCTAAGACCCTCCCCCCCCCCCAACACACAAGCTCTTACTCCCCCGGATTCTCTTATACACCTACACACACTCTCACTCTCACTAGTTCTCTTATACACACACACACACACACACACACACACACACATAGGCAGGCACCTATTCTCACACATACAAACCCCAGGAAGACACCCATACATTCTCATTCACAGACACACCCTCAGGCAGGCACCCATGCACCCCCAGGCAGACTCCCATTCATACACATGCACACACTAAAGGCAGAGACCCCCTCTCTTTCTTTTGCCAGCAACCTCAGAGCCTCTCTCATTCTTCTGCTGCCACTGTCACTGCTGCCACATGGCTATTGGGGAGGCGCCGATTGCTGTTACTGGCACTGAAGCCCGTTCTGCTGCCTCCTCTGTGCAGGCTCCACAGTATTAAACATTTGCAGGCTTCCATTTTGTCTAAGCTGTAGGGGTGTGCATTCGGATTGACCGCATTAGTAAAACGCAACTCATATTTTTTTTTTACTTAAAAAATTGATTCGACATAAACGATCGGATTTCCCACATATCGAACATAGATATGTTCGATATGTTGGAAATCGCGATTGTTGAGCCAAAATAAAAATATAAACCCCCTCACCCTCCTTAATCCCCCCCCCCGACTTACCACAACTCCCTGGTGATGGAGCGAGGAGTGAGGACGCCATTTCTGCAATCCTTGGCGAGAAGCATGTGACGTCGGCGGCACGTCGAGTGACGCCGGCGTCACGTGATTCCCGGCTCGTTCGCGCCGGACGGCTCGTTCGGCCCAAAAAGAACTTTTGGCCAGCTTGGGGGGGCCTCCTGACCCCCCCAAGCTGGCCAAAAGTTCTTTTTGGGCCGAACGAGCCGTCCGGCGCGAACGAGCCGGGAATCACGTGGCGCCGCGTCACTCAGACGCGACGTCACGTGATTCCCGGCAAGTTCGCGCCGGACGGCTCGTTCGGCGCGAACAAGCCGGGAATCACGTGACGCCGACGTCACGTGATTCCCGGCAAGTTCGCGCCGGACGGCTCGTTCGGCCCAAAAAGAACTTTTGGCCAGCTTGAGGGGGTCAGGAGGCCCCCCCAAGCTGGCCAAAAGTTCTTTTTGGGCCGAACGAGCCGTCCGGCGCGAACTTGCCGGGAATCACGTGACGTCGCGTCTGAGTGACGCGGCGCCACGTGATTCCCGGCTTGTTCGCGCCGGACGGCTCGTTCGGCCCAAAAAGAACTTTTGGCCAGCTTGGGGGGGTCAGGAGGCCCCCTCAAGCTGGCCAAAAGTTCTTTTTGGGCCGAACGAGCCGTCCGGCGCGAACGAGCCGGGAATCACGTGACGCCGCGTCACTCGACGTGCCACCGACGTCACATGCTTCTCGCCAAGGATTGCAGAAATGACGTCCTCACTCCTCGCTCGATCACCAGGGAGTTGTGGTAAGTCTGGGGGGGGGATTAAGGAGGGTGAGGGGGTTTAATTTTTTTTTTGCACATATGTACATATACCCAACTCATTGGATTTTTTTTATGTCCATATTGGCCGCAAGTGGGACCCCCTTTCGGACATAAAAAATATGAACATAAAATTTTGCTCTGCACATCCCTACTAAGCTGATCCCGTACATTGCAAGATCGGCATAGAGAAAGTGCGACTCTTGTACATTCCCAAAAATAACTTATGCTAATCACTAAAACTTAATTTTTATTTTTTTTTACTTTTGCTGTGTGATCTTAGTTTTCAAATCAGTTGTCACAGGCTTTTATTTCCACCTTCCCTTTCTTGTTTTATTTCCAGTTCCTTTTACAGGGTCTCTTTTTTTCTATTTCTTTTCTCTCCTTCTGTCTTCTTCCCTCAAGCACTCAGTCAGGTTCTCATTCTCCCATGCTTTCTCTCTCTCACATACACACTCAGACTTTCATTCTCACATGCTGTCTCTCCCACACATACACACAGAGGCTCTCTCACTCACATGCTGTCTCACGCATACATACCTCTCACTCTCACATGCTCTCTCTCATACATACATTTATACATACACACTGTCTCTCTTGCATATGCTGCATCACTCTCAGACACCCAGGTTCTCTCACTCCCACATGCTGTCTTGCTCAAGCACAAGCTCACTGTCACATGCTGTCTCTCTGACACACACAGAGGCTCTTTCATACTGTCTTTCTAAACATTCAGGCTCTCACTCCCAAACACAGTCACTCACTCACTCTCGCACACACACACAATCTCTCAATTCACTCTCATATCCACACACACTCTCTACAGGCCCTCATCCTCTCTCTCGCCTCTGGGCCTCCTCTTTGCAGGTCGCTGCGGGAAGGGCTCTGTGGTGGCCCTGATCTTCTCAGGCTGCCACGACGTGGGATCTGAGGTGGCCCTGCTGCTAGGCTTCCACCTCTTCTTGGGCCGCCATGACGTGGGATTAGTGGTGGCCCATAAACGCTGCTCCTCTTCTGTACATAAGAACATAAGAATATGCCATACTGGGTCAGACCAAGGGTCGATCAAGCCCAGCATCCTGTTTCCAACAGTGGCCAATCCAGGCCATAAGAACCTGGCAAGTACCCAAAGTCTATTCCATGTTACCGTTGCTAATAATAGCAGTGGTTCTTAGCGATGCTCCTCGTTCTTCCTGCCCACGTGGCTCTGGCAACATTTTTCTTCTGGGGCCACACGGGCAGGAAGGAGGAGGAGCACCTGCAGGTTTGGATGTGACTTTATCCTTCGGGCTGTGATGAGGTGAGCTCCACCACGGCCCTGCTGATCTTCCTGCTGCGTGCGTCTGGCACATAGCACAGCAGTAGTTCCCTGCTCAGCTGCCAGTGGGTTGAGGTCCACCGGCAGCTGCAGGGGCCTCCATATTGGCCATCAGTGTACCCCTATGCCCCTGTGCCTAGGGGCATTGGTGCCTCCTGCCCTCCCTTGGTACACCACTGCTGAAATGTATAAGCTGAGCTGAGCTGATTGATCTCATACAGTAAGGAAAAACTCCCAGGTTTCATTGCTTCCAGGTCAGAGGTTAACTCTTCAGCTCCATCTACAACAAATACAGCAGAAGCAATGAACATGCAGTCCAAACACCAGTTGACAGTATAACAGAAAACAAATACATTTCATGCAGAACAATGGCATGAACAACAACAACATTAGCAAATAGAAACACAAAGCTGCAGTGGTAACAAGAGAACTTGAAAACAGGATAAGAATAAACAAACTGGAAAACACCTGTGGAGACAGGACAATCCTGATCCTAACAGAATTGCAGAGCACATTCCCATTCCAACAGATAAAAATCTTGATGCAAGAAAATTAGACAATGTGGTAAAGGAGAAAAGCACACAAAACAGTCCAAGGCCACTATATAAAGATATGCGGCATAAAGCACCAAATGCCTAATTTTAGAAATCCTTACTGAATTAGTTCAACATTTTTTTTTTTTTTAACTGTAAGCAACATTCAGGTCATATTGCTATGATACACTTAATCCCCCTAATAAACCCCTTATCGTTATCGAACACTATTGGCACCACCTATGTAATGTACGACCCATTTTTTTTACTGGTGCCCTATTGTAAACCGTTGTGATGGTGAATAACTTAATGACGGTATATAAAAACTCTTAAATAAATAAAATAAAGTAAATAAATAAAGAGAGAAATAGCCTCAATTATATTTTAAAGATACCAAGGGGAGAGGGAGGGGCAAGAGTAGAGAGGCTCACCAGCTGTTTGATGTGGGGGGGAGGGGAGAGAGGAGAGTGGAAGATTCTGGATGGGGTTAAGAGTTGGGCCAGAGAATTTTCAACATCATATATCCAAATAAAATGGCTTGATTTGCCCTCCTTCCAGAGTATCTTCCCTATTATAGATTTTGGTATCTTCAACAGGCTTCAAATAATATAGAGGTCCATGTTCAGTCACTTTCCTGGTAGCGAGGTTAGCCGGATAAAATCTTAACATTAGCTGACTAACTTAACGTTAGCCAGCTAACTCTATCCAGCTAACTTTAGGTCAGCTCTTTGTCCTGACCAGATTTAGCCGGCTAACTTTGAATATCGGAGTTAGCCAGTTAACTTAGCCAGCTAATTCAGTACCTCCTAGTTACGCCCCCATAATGCCCCTAATTTATGTAGCTAATTTTTAGCCCCTAACTTATTAGCCAGCTAGAATGTAGCTGAATAAGTGCCCAAATATTTTTTTTTAGCTGGATAACTTCTGAGTTATCTATCTAAGGGGGTCATTTATCAAAGTGCTATATGGCATTTTCGCATGCAAAAAATGCCTTTAATGCATGTGAAAGCATCGTAATGCATGGTGTGATGCTGGGGGTGGGATGTTTGGCCAAGTGGGCTGGGCTCACAGTTTTGCAAAGCTGTAACTACACCTTTGTCATTTGTGTAAAGCCATGCTCATGCACTGCAATGTTTTTAAGCTCCTGGAGAGCGAGCCTAGCTATCAGGGTCCCACCACTGGGGGGGAGGAGAGAGAGAGCGCCTAGCCATAATGCCCTCAAACTAGATAGGTATTTATATCTCTATCGGACCGATACAGTAAAAATCGCGGAAGAGCGGGCGAACACCCACTCTCCCGGCGCGCACACAGGCCACTCTCCTGTGCGTGCGATTCTGTATTTAAATGAGGGCCCACGGCAAAAAGAGGCGCTAGGGACACTAGCACGTCCCTAGCGCCTGTTTTTGGACAGGAGCGACGGCTGTCAGCGGGTTTGACAGCCGACGCTCAGTTTTGCCGGCGTCGGTACTCAAACCCGCTGACAGCCACGGGTTCAGAAACCGGACGCCGGCAAAATTGAGAGTCCGGTTTTCAACCCGCGAGCTGCGGGCCGATTTCAAAATTTTTTTTTTTAACTTTTTTTAACTTTCGGGACCTCCGACTTAATAGGCCCGGAGAAATTAATGCCTACCTTTGGGTAGGCACTAATTCCTAAAATTAAAATGTGCGGCTTGGCTGCACATTTTGTTTTCTGAGGGGATGAATCGCACGGGAATCCCTAATTCGGCCATCAACTTGCATTTGCATGTTGCAGGTGCTATTAGGTTCGGAAGAGGGGGGGGGGGGGGTTGGAGAAGCATATTTGACGCGCTATTACCCCTTACTGAATAAGGGGTAAAGCTAGCGCGTCAAATGCGCGTCCAATTGCGGGTTAACAGTGCGCTCCGCCACACTGTACTATATCAGCCTGTATGGGAGGCCCACCTAGTCACTGGAGGTGAGGTTTAGGTAGTAGTGTAGGGGTTAGGGGCCACTTTGACATGCAGAGTGAGACGTACGAACAGAGCAGTGCTCCCTTGTGAAGATTTGATGACCTTCGGAGTGAGGAAACTCACACAAAGATGAGATTTGTACAATGTTCTCTCAACCTAGCTTGATGTTACCCAGGTAGAGAGTCCATCAAGCATGTAGTTAAATTCTTGAAATGCTGTTCACCTGTGGCCTACTAATATGCACATACTTTCTTCCTCATTTTTTTTCTCATTAACCTTAGTCATTAACATATGTTATAAAAACTGCATTTATGCATATTAGTGGTAGATAATAGCATATTTTACTACATTGTCTTGTTAGTTCTCTACTTGTACAATAAGTTAACAATAGCTTTATGCAGAAAATGTTTTCGGGGGGAGAACACTCCATGTTAAGTTAGCTCTTGTTTCTGTTTAATGCTATGTTTTTGTTAATTTTTTGTTTATGAATGTTTTTTGGTGTTAGCCGCATTGACCCTTGGATAAGACAGCAAATAAGTATATAAAATAAATAAATATTGAAGTTGCTGTTTGTTGCTGTAGTGATAAATTCTCCAAGATAAGTAGTAGTGCGTGGTAATATCTTTGGGATTATAGCATTCTCACCTTCTAGAAAGAGATCCAGTATGAACGTAAACCAGAATAAGAAGCTACAGTGTTTTCTCAATATATTGATTCGTCATGGATTTTCTTTTCCCATAGATATACAATGAGGAAAAATTCCTCTTATAAAATCAGTCCCTAGGTGCCGTATTTGTGCTTTATTGCTGAAAGACTGCAGAACTGCAAGCTATTCCAGTATAAAAAGTTCAATAACAATTTTGCCACCTCTCTTTAAAAAGTTTCCTTCCTGCCCTGCATTTCAAGATTGCATTAAAATATCTCTTTTTTTTTTTCCCTCTGACAAAACTTTCCTCTTAAGAACTTTCAAATGTTGTCATCTCGGATATGGTATTATCTGTTTTAGTGCAGGCAGGACTGTGCCGTGACAGCTTGGCAGGTACCATCCATCTCCAGGAGATTGCAAGAGAAAGGGAAAAGTGGCACAGGGTATGGAAGGCGTACATGAAAACCAGGCTTCCTTCCTGCACGTCTTAAAGAGTGTAAGGGCTTGAAATATTGATAATCAGGGATATGAAGTTTTTATATCAGATAAAAGATAAACACTGCCTGGGAATATGTTTCAGCGTCTCAAGTGGCAATGAGCGCCAGCTGATTTTAGACGAGTCGAGTTTTAATTGACTCCAGTAAAATGGTGAATTGACATTTGTGAAATTGAGTACCCAAGAGGTGAAAAAGGCAAATTGACAATTTTTACTGGGGAAATTGTAGAGCTTCTGTGAATTCAATATGCTGCCGATCAATACAAGACACTGAGTGGAAAAGGGTCTTTTACTGAGTGCGGGGAAGCTTAAAAGGTGGCTGGCAAATGTTATAATCTCAAAAATAAATAGATCTGCAACTTCAGTGATGAGCTCAATTTCTAAATTTTTAAAATATAAATATAAAAAAGAAAAACCAACAGACATAGTGCTGGATGCAGTAGTTTGTTTTTATTTCCTATTTTGTGTCTTTGCCAAATAATCAACAGCAATTCTTCATAGTTCTGGCCCTCACTATAAAGGCTATGGTTTATTCTTTAATGCTTATTGGAACAGGACAGTACATCTTCCTCTGTTAGTACATTTAGGCCAGGATTCATCATTCCCTGCGCTACAGGGGGCGCGGGGGAGGGGGGGGGTGAAGCATGGGTCAGTCGGGCGATAGCTTGCAGCCGGCTTCACCACGGCGGTGCGGTTTCGCTTGCTGTGCTGCGGCCGGCTGCAGGCTATCGTGGGCATAGCGCCACCGTAAAAGCTGATGCTATTCCTCGTGCTATTGCTGGTGATAATTTTCGAGACATTATCGCCGGCAGTGATGCCGCCACCGATTTCCATAATTCCCTCCCTAACTCTGCCCCGACTCCTCCCCTTATAAATCTTACAGCTGCAAAAAGACCCTGATGCACGCGATGAGGGCTTATCACAGCTTGGAAAATAACCCCTTTAATTAGCAATTTTCAGTAAGCCAACTAGGTGAGAGGCACATGGCAATTTTGCAAAACTCTTTAAAAACTTAAAAAATTGACAACTCATAGGTACAAATGTGTTAGAATACTTTGCGTCTGCTATGTGTGCGGTTGAAGGAATGGGGGAAAATCTTTCATGTTTATTTGAAAATCTTATTTTATATGATTAGTTTACGTGCCTGAGAACATAAGAAATGCCATACTGGGTCAGACCAAGGGTCCATCAAGCTCAGTATCCTGTTTCCAACAGTGGTCAATCTGTCACAAGTACCTGGCAAGTACCCAAACATTTGATACATCACAAGCTACTATTGCTTATTAATTACCATAATAGCAGTTAGTTTATGGGTTTATCCTCTACGAACTTATCCAAACCTTTTTTAAACCCAGTTACACTAACTACTGTAACCACATCCTCTGGCAATGAATTCCAGAGCTTAATTATGCACTGAGAGAAAAATAATTTCTTCAATTTGTTTTAAAAGAGCTACTTGCTAATTCTTGGAGTTCCCCCTGGTCCTTCTATTATCTCAGAGAGTAGATAACTGATTTACATTAACTTGCTCAAGTCCTTTCATGTCTTATTCATTTAATTGCTTGGCTTAATCACATGGAGGAAATTATATTTGAGAGATTTTTCAGTAGCTTTTTATGTTACCATTCATATTTTGTATGTTTGATTTTTGGTGTGAAATTTGGCTCTTAATGCGATATTGAAGAAAAAAGTAGTTTGTTTTTTTATATATTAAAATTGATTATATTTTATATTTTTGTGTCATAGTCATTTGTTTTGTTTTTTAAATAAACTCTCTGTCTTCAATTTGGCACGAAGTTTGTATTTAAATCATGTCAGCATATAAGCCGTCAGCACTTATATGGTCTTTAAATATATTTTCATAATTGTTTTTTTTGTTTTCAAGTTAATCTAGGCTGTTTTAGGTTATGATTTGCTTTGGCAACATACTAGGATAATTTTAGGTAGATGCCGATGTGTTACATTGTTTCAAAAAGTTGTTTCACACAGTGGTCTCAATTTGTTACAATATCTTTTATTGTTTTTCTTGAGGGGAATAGTTCAATTTCTTTTTGGTCAATTTTTAGCATACTCAGAGAAGCTGATCTGCTGTATGGAGACAAACCACTTGAAGTTTTTTGTTTTTTTTTTACCAATTAATAGATTGCACCAATTAATTTATATATGGGCATATATATAATTACACACACAGACTTAAGTTTTTTTTATAAGGAAAGATATATTTTTATAAGGAAGGATGTCACATTTTAATTTCATTTATCTAATTCAATAAATTAGACCATTTTTTAATATGTTTTAAATTCTTTGTCATTGAGTGTTGTCACTTTTTATTTATTATGTTTTTGAGAATTTGTATTTGATTCCATATTATTTCATATGATTTTATTATGCATGTATGGTGTATATGTTTTTATTTGTATTTATTTGTATTTATATGTTTTTATATGAGATTTTATCTGTTTTGCTCTGTTAGCCCCTGAAGCAGCTCAAAGAGCGAAACTCGGCCTGAGTTGGGCTTTTTATGATGTTCTGTGAGGAATAAAGAACTCCTGGTGTTCACTGATCTTTTTTTTTTGGTTGCGACTGCAATATTGGATCGGTTTTCGGTTTGTTTTTTTGAAGAGGAACATCAGGACAGGCAAAACACTGAAGATAGACAAGGGAAGGCAGACCACGAAGAAAGACCTCAGGAGAAGACCAGACTTGTGGGGGGACCAGGAACAGAATACAGAAACTCAAGATGACACACAGCAGAACCAGGAACATGGAGGCAAGGATCAGGATAAGGAACCAGGAATGCAGAAGCAAATCGCTACTCCAGTGGAGATGATCTATTGGCGAGGCTTCTGAGGGCATCAGAGGGAGCCTTAAATAAGGAGCTGCTCCTGACATCATCAGAGGGTGCTGTGAGGAATTTCCCATTGTGGGCCCTTTAAATGGCAGCGTGTTCAGTGCGCATATGCCTAAGGATGCCCAGGGTAGTTAGTGGGGGTGTTCTTCAGAGTAACACGTTGGGCCTGTTCAGGAATGGTGGCTTGCCGCGTTGCTGTCTGGGGATCTGCCCCAATGTCGGAGAATCCCGCCCGAGCGGCTGGTCGCGGGTCCATCCCGCGACCAGCCAAACATAACACAATATAGCCATTCTGTTTGCATTATATTATCCAGTCATTCTAATCCTTTTCCATTCCATCATTGAAAAGTAATGCTTTTTTTGATTTTGGCATTCTTTGAAGCTTTTTCTAATTTTTTCTCCAATTTCTGATGATTTTTTTCACTAAGGCCAAATTCTCTTGCAGCTACACAACTATTTGGCCTCCTTTGCACATTTGATGACTTTCAGTTTAGGCGATGCAGTGCATGATGTTATCTTTTTCTTCTCAGAGCTCATTTTCCTGAGGTAAGAAGTCATTATTATAATGGCTATCCCCAGATGCCTGTCTCCTTCTCTCCCTCCCCCATGGCTATCCCTGGATGCTTGACTCTTTTCCTTCTTCCCCCTTCCCAATCCATTAACTTAGCAGCTGCTATTAGGATGAGGAAGGGACTTGTAGTTGCTAAGGCTCATCCTTTCTCATGGTGTCTCAGTGTGGCAGTAGAACAGCTTAACCTCTGCAACTCCTCTAGAGCCCTTAACTAAACCACTCAGTGCTATCAGGTAGAGATGTGAATCGTTTTCCATATCGTCTTAACGATAGAAATCGTGTGGCAGGGCAAGAAAATCGTGTTAGGCACGATTTTTTAGTTAAAAAATCGTTAAAAATCGTTTTTTCCGATTAGTGCGCACTAACTCGAGTTAGTGCGCACTAACTGGGAGTTAGTGCGCACTAACTGAAAATGATACAATTTGACACTTTTCAAGTCAGTTAAGGTCAGTTTAGGAATGAATATGTATTCCTATTGGCTGCCCTCTTATTTATTCATGTTCCCAAGCTTCCCACTGACAGTATATGGGGGATGGGAAATGGAAACAGTTGGTAGCTTGACAAAACAAGTAATGTGATCAGTTAATGTGACTAGAACTTGTGCCCTAACCCTGATACCAGGGGTATTGTGATCTTCCTGCACACAGTGCCCTATCCCTATTAATACCAGGAGTGTTGTGATCTTCCTGCACAGAGTGCCCTAACCCTGGCACCAGGGGTGTTGTGATCTTCCTGCACACAGTGCCCTATCCCTATTAATACCAGGAGTGTTGTGATCTTCCTGCACAGAGTGCCCTAACCCTGGCACCAGGGGTGTTGTGATCTTCATGCACACAGTGCCCTATCCCTATTAATACCAGGAGTGTTGTGATCTTCCTGCACACAGTGCCCTAACCCTGGCACCAGGGGTGTTGTGATCTTCCTGCACACAGTGCCCTATCCCTATTAATACCAGGAGTGTTGTGATCTTCCTGCACACAGTGCCCTATCCCTATTACCAGGGTGTTGTGATCTTCCTGCACGCAGTGCCCTATTCCTGATACCGGGGGTGTTGGGATCTTCTTGCACACATCCCGGTATCAGGGATAGGGCACTGCATGCAGGAAGATCACAACACTCCTGGTATCAGGAATAGGGCACTGTGTGCAGGAAGATCCCAACACCCCTGGTATTAGGGATAGGGCACTGCATGCAGGAAGATCACAACACCCCTGGTTTCAGGGATAGGGCACTGTGTGCAGGAAGATCACAATACCCCGGAGGAGTGAGGGTCAGGCAGCTCCCCCTGTCTGTGAAGCCAGCCTCTCACTAGTAATGCAGGGAGGGAGCTGTCTCAGACTTCACCATCCTCCCCCCCCCCCCCCTCACCCACACACCATTCACTAGCTGGGACATGGGGGAAGTCAGGAGTGAGGGTCAGGCAGCTCCCCCTTGTCTGTGAAGCCAGCCTCTCACTAGTAATGCAGGGAGGGAGCTGTCTCAGACTTCACCATCCTCTCCCCCCCCCCCCCCCACCCTCACCCACACACCATTCACTAGCTGGGACATGGGGAAAGTCAGGAGTGAGGGTCAGGCAGCTCCCCCCTGTCTGTAAAGCCAGCCTCTCACTAGTAATGCAGGGAGGGAGCTGTCTCAGACTTCACCATCCTCTCCCCCCCCCCCACCCTCACCCACACACCATTCACTATCTGGGACATGGGGAAAGTCAGGAGTGAGGGTCAGGCAGCTCCCCCCTGTCTTTGAAGCCAGCCTCTCACTAGTAATGCAGGGAGGGAGCTGTCTCAGACTTCACCATCCTCCCCCCCCCTCACCCACACACCATTCACTGGCTGGGACATGGGGGAAGTCAGGAGTGAGGGTCAGGCAGCTCCCCCCCTGTCTGTGAAGCCAGCCTCTCACTAGTAATGCAGGGAGGGAGCTGTCTCAGACTTCACCATCCTCCCCCCTCCCCCACACACCATTCACTAGCTGGGACATGGGGGAAGTCAGGAGTGAGGGTCAGGCAGCTCCCCCCTGTCTGTGAAGCCAGCCTCTCACTAGTAATGCAGGGAGGGAGCTGTCTCAGACTTCACCATCCTCCCCCCCCCCCCTCACCCACACACCATTCACTAGCTGGGACATGGGGGAAGTCAGGAGTGAGGGTCAGGCAGCTCCCCCCTGTCTGTGAAGCCAGCCTCTCACTAGTAATGCAGGGAGGGAGCTGTCTCAGACTTCACCATCCTTTTCCCCCCCCCCCTCACCCACACACCATTCACTAGCTGGGACATGGGGAAAGTCAGGAGTGAGGGTCAGGCAGCTCCCCCCTGTCTGTGAAGCCAGCCTCTCACTAGTAATGCAGGGAGGGAGCTGTCTCAGACTTCCCCATCCTCCCCCCCCCCCCTCACCCACACACCATTCACTAGCCTGGACATGGGGGAAGTCAGGAGTGAGGGTCAGGCAGCGCCCCCCTGTCTGTGAAGCCAGCCTCTCACTAGTATTGCCAACCTTACCAAGTCCCCCCAACCCGCTATCCCTGATAGTGAAGCCGCCGCCGCCAAGAGTGAGGAACTCTCACAATACTTCCTCAGAAAAATCACCAACATCCTCTGTAGATTTCAACACCCCTCTCCTTCAACCACCCCTTCTCCCTCCACGCCCCCTTCCCCCGCCCTTCAACCCTTCCCTTCTACACCCACCCTCCAAACCCTTGACCTGACCTCCTCTAAAGAAGTGGAATTGATTCTCAGAAAACTCAAACCTGCATCTCACCCCTCAGACACTATCCCCACAAAATCTCTCCTCTCCATCCCTACCTCCATCTCCAAACCTATTGCAGACATCATAAATTCCTCCCTCTCCTCAGGTTCTGTCCCCGATGCTCTTAAACAAGCAATTGTTAAACCCCTCCTAAAAAAACCAACATTAGACCCCAAAGACCCTGCCAACTTCCGCCCCATTTCTAACCTGCCCTTCCTCTCCAAAATTATGGAAAAGATTGTGAACACCCAACTTACAGAATACCTCGAAAACAATAACTTTTTGCATCCAGCCCAATACGGCTTCCGTAAGTACCTCAACACCGAAACCCTCCTGCTCTCCCTCTCAGACCACCTGCCTCATAGGCATGGACAGAGGCAACTGTTATCTCCCTCGCCCTCCTTGACATCTCAGCTGCCTTTGACACCCATTAATCACAACCACCTCATCAACCGTCTAACAGACATAGGCATATCAGGCCTATCCCTGTTATGGTTTAAATCCTATTTATCTACAGAAAGTTCTCAGTCAAGATAGGAAACGCCAACTCCTCACTCTATCCCTTGTCTCAAGGTGTTCCCCAAGGTTCATCCCTTTCCTCTACCCTCTTCAATATATACCTCACGCCACTATGTCAGCTCCTCTCGGACCTCGGCCTTAAATTCTACCTCTATGCAGACGACGTGCAAATTCTCATTCCCATTCACAACTCTCTCTCAGATGCCCTAGAACTCTGGAACTCATGTCTCTCCAACATAAATGACTTCCTCACCAACATCCACCTCGCTTTTTAAACTCTTCCAAAACAGAGCTGCTCCTCATCTCTCCCCACCTTCCTCCTAAATCCCTGATCTCCAAAGACCCAGCCTTCAACACCATCACATCCCAAACCTCAGTAAGAGACCTTGGGGTAATTCTCGATCAACAACTCAATCTAAAAAAACAGATCAACGCCATCCTAAAAGAAGGTTTCTTCAAACTCAGTATTCTGAAGAAACTCAGACCCCTCCTACACTATCATGATTTCCGCCCACAGTCATCCAGGCTACCCTATCCTCTAAGCTTGACTATTGTAATGCCCTCCTCCTCGGCCTACCTTCA
Organism: Rhinatrema bivittatum; assembly: GCF_901001135.1. Classification (NCBI taxonomy): domain Eukaryota; kingdom Metazoa; phylum Chordata; class Amphibia; order Gymnophiona; family Rhinatrematidae; genus Rhinatrema; species Rhinatrema bivittatum. Next base: position 32,762,974 of record NC_042615.1, on the reverse strand, counting down.
TCCACCATCAAACCCTTGCAATGTCCACAAAATGCCATTGCCAGGGTCATCACCAACTCACGGAAGGCTGATCATATCACCCCCATACTCAAAGAACTCCACTGGCTCCCCATAGTATTCCGTTATACTCTTTAAAATCCTTACCATAGGCACAAATCCATCCACTCGCATAATTCCAACTGGCTTGACGATCCTTTCTCCCCCATACGCTCTGAACGACCTATTCGATCTGTCAACAAAGGCACCCTTTCTATTCCCCCTATAAAAAAAGCCCACCTCTCCGCTACTAGGGGACCGCACACTATCCATTGCAGGACCCAACAATGGAATGCCACTCCCCACCTTCCTCAGGCTTGAACCTTGCTACTCCAAGTTCAGAAAGAGACTTAAGACGTGGCTCTTTCAGCAAGCATACCCTGACTAACCCTCCCTCCCCCCCCCCTCCTACCAGCCCCATCTAACTGGTTCCCATTTGTTTTTAGGCTCCGGTCAGTATCCTGCTTAAGCCGCCATGTATATACCTGTAAATAGTCTGTTACACGTGTTCATTGCTTTAATTTCCAACCTGCCTGCTCTATGTATATTCCTCCCAGTTTTTCCCCTCCCTGTTGATTGTAATTCCAACCTTCTAGTTACAATGTGAACCGGTATGATGTATGCTTACTAATGCCAGTATATAAAAGGTTTCAAATAAATAAATAAATAGTAATGCAGGGAGGGAGCTGTCTCAGACTTCACCATCCTCCCCCCCCCCCTCACCCACACACCATTCACTAGCTGGGACATGGGGGAAGTCAGGAGTGAGAGTCAGGCAGCTCCCCCCTGTCTGTGAAGCCAGCCTCTCACTAGTAATGCAGGGAGGGAGCTGTCTCAGACTTCACCATCCTCCCCCCCCCTCACCCACACACCATTCACTAGCTGGGACATGGGGGAAGTCAGGAGTGAGGGTCAGGCAGCTCCCCCCTGTCTGTGAAGCCAGCCTCTCACTAGTAATGCAGGGAGGGAGCTGTCTCAGACTTCACCATCCTCCCCCCCCCCTCACCCACACACCATTCACTAGCTGGGACATGGGGGAAGTCAGGAGTGAGGGTCAGGCAGCTCCCCCCTGTCTGTGAAGCAGCCTCTCACTAGTAATGCAGGGAGGGAGCTGTCTCAGACTTCACCATCCTCCCCCCCCCCCCCCACCTCACCCACACACCATTCACTAGCTGGGACATGGGGGAAGTCAGGAGTGAGGGTCAGGCAGCTCCCCCCTGTCTGTGAAGCCAGCCTCTCACTAGTAATGCAGGGAGGGAGCTGTCTCAGACTTCACCATCCTCACACCCCCCCCCTCACCACACAACCATTCACTAGCTGGGACATGGGGGAAGTCAGGAGTGAGGGTCAGGCAGCTCCCCCCTGTCTGTGAAGCCAGCCTCTCACTAGTAATGCAGGGAGGGAGCTGTCTCAGACTTCACACCATCCTCCCCCCCCCCCCTCACCCACACACCATTCACTAGCTGGGACATGGGGGAAGTCAGGAGTGAGGGTCAGGCAGCTCCACCCTGTCTGTGAAGCCAGCCTCTCACTAGTAATGCAGGGAGGGAGCTGTCTCAGACTTCACCATCCTCTCCCCCCCCCCCCCCTCACCCACACACCATTCACTAGCTGGGACATGGGGAAAGTCAGGAGTGAGGGTCAGGCAGCTCCCCCCTGTCTGTGAAGCCAGCCTCTCACTAGTAATGCAGGGAGGGAGCTGTCTCAGACTTCACCATCCTCCCCCCCCCCCCCCCCCACCCCACACACCATTCACTAGCTGGGACATGGGGGGAAGTCAGGAGTGAGGGTCAGGCAGCTCCCCCCTGTCTGTGAAGCCAGCCTGTCACTAGTAATGCAGGGAGGGAGCTGTCTCAGACTGATATCAGGGATAGGGCACTGAGTGCAGGAAGATCACAACACCCCTGGTATCAGGAATAGGGCACAGGTTCTAGTCATATTGACTGATCACATTACTTTTTTTGTCAACTACCAACAGTTTTCATTTCCCCATCCCCCCAACCATCACTTCAGTTGGAACCTTGGTAACATCAATAGATAAGAGGGCAGCCAGCCAATAGGAATACATATTCATTCCTAACTGACCTTTACTGACCTGGATAGTGTCAATAATTGTATCATTTTCTGTTAGTGTTCCTGAGTTTCCATTTCCATTTCCCATCCCCCCAACCATCACCTCAGTGGGAACCTGGTTAACATCAATAAATAAGAGGGCAGCCAGTCAATAGGAACACATATTCATTCCTAACTGACCTTTACTGACCTGGAAAGTGTCAATTTGTATCATTTTCAGTTAGTGCGCCCTAACTCGGAGTTAGTGCGTCCTAACTCGGAGTTAGTGCGCACTAACTCGGAGTTAGTGCGCACTAACTCGGAGTTAGTGCGCACTAACTCCCGTTAGTGCGCTTAAAAACTTGGCTTTTCATAAAGGCCTATCCTGAAACCAACCAAACCTAGACACTTCTACCCAGTCCTACCCACCCCCCACCTTTGTAGCCTCCTAGTCTCCCTCCCCTACCACCCCCGCCCGCCTTTCCCTCCCTAAGGCAATACCTCTCACCCTCCCGCTGCCTGCCCTCCCTTTTTTATCGTTCTGCAATTTTATAAAGTATTTCAATGAAACTGAAGTAATTAATATTATTTTAGATGTAACTATTGTAAATAGATCCTTCTGTAAATAAGTTCCTTCTATTGTTTTCACTGTGCTCTTTATTCTCTATTTCACGCTACCCTATCTTTCCCTCTCTTCTCCTGTCTCCATTACCCCCCTCCTCTTTCTGGCCTGCTCCCATCCCCGGCCCCCTGTTCATTGTAATTCCTCCTTTAATTGAGTTACTTGTAAACCGGCGTGATGTGCCATACGAACGTCGGGTATATTAAAAAACTGTTAAATAAATAAATAAATAAATAGTGCGCACTAACACGATTTAACGATTTTTAACGATAAATCGTTAGAATTCTATTGAATCGGTTCTATAACGATTTAAGACGATATTACAATTATCGGACGATAATTTTAATCGTTAAAAAACGATTCACATCCTACTATCAGGATGATGACAGGCTTGCGGTTGCTCAGGCGCTTCCTCCCTCCCTCCCCTGTGTGTGTGTGTGTGTGTGTGTGTGGGGGGGGGGGGGGTCACACAGTGTTGCACTTTGAATCACATGGTTCTAAGTGCACCAATCAGGCCAGGGAGGAGGGAGATTGCACCTGAGCAAAACACAAGTTCTGTTGTCCTGATAGCAGTGAGGGGGTGAGGTTGAGGGATTGAGAGGGGGGAGGGAGTGAAGGAGTCCCTACTGCCAACCCTAGGACACTGCAAGGGAGGAAGAGGACTCGCCCGAACAACTACAAGTCCCGTCATCATCCTGGTAGCAGCGGGTGAGTTAAAGGATCGGGAGGGGGAGGGAATGGGGATAGTTATTAGTTGAGTAACGTGGATGAGATGCTCCAGTTTCTGAGGATGTATTTTTAAAGTTTAATTTCTGGACTTATACAAGAGTATATACAGTAATTCCTGTGAGACAGTAAAAGTTAGTATTTGTTTTGCCAGTGTTAGAACTGTCTGTGTAGTGGGAGCATAAACTTTGATTAATTCTATGAGTTACAGTACAATTTTGTATTTGCCAATGTTAGAATTATCCATGTACTGGGAAAACAGACTGATTAGTCCTGTGAGTTCTTAAACTTTAGTATTTGTCTATTTGGGTTAGAAATGTGACATTGCAAAGGTCACTTATTTGATCTGAGAAGCTGAGAGTACACCCTCATTGGCATCAAATCACACCTTCCTCATCTCCCACCCACACCAGTCACATTGTTTATACAGAGATCATTACCCTCATTATATGGAAAACCTTCAAAATAATAGTCAATAAGTGATTTAGAATAAAATCCAAATAACCCTGATATTAGTCCTATTGTCGGTCATTCACTAAGTAACATTAATCACCTAGTTATTCAATTTTAAAACCATAGATTTAAAAGGTAGCTAATAAATAATCTTAAAAACTCTAATCACATTTAAATTGAGACATACCTACTCCTTATCACTGTTTAAGGCTTTATCAACTCAACAGGTTAAGATGCAGACAGAAGCCCACCAGTGAGTTGGGGATTATCCAGACTTTTGCACTGAATGCCACATATACATAGCCAAGGACACTAAATGGGGAAAAGGATGGAATAAGGGAATAGTGGGAGAATAGTTGGAGATGAGGAAGAATAAATAAAGATAAAAGACAGGAACAATGAAAACAAATGAAAAGCATCAAACTGACAAAAAGGAAAAAAAATATTAACATGAGAGAGAAGGAATGGAAAAAGCCTTAGGTACATATTGAAAAAAAGTTATAAAAAATGTTTATGGTAGTTATTTGCTATCCTCCTTTCTTCCTGTGCAACACTCATTGCAACATGAAAACTTCACCATAAAATATTCTGAAACCAATCTTCACTTGCTTCAAGAGACAAAAGCATGTGCCCTCTGTTATGTTGACCACGCACACTGAAGTGTTGCAGTAAAATTGCTGAAGACTTCCTCTGGACCCAGTGCTGCCAGATGTACAACTATCATATTAGGATAATTTTACCCTCTGTATGATCAATAATAAAAAAAAAAAAGAAATGAGCAAAATGGATGATCATTTTAGGTCTTAATAGGAATACTGTAGGAATGCCTTATGAACCTGATGATGGTGTCCATGTGTGTAATTCCTGCTTGCGGGAAACTAAGCAGAGAATTCTGCATCCCAGGAAATGCAAGCATGGGACATTTACATGTCTGTCCCTTCTGCCTACATACAGACTGAAAACAGACACAGAATGAGGAGGAGCTGACAGCAGCAGCAGCATACAACCTCCCCTCCCCCCATATATAACAATTAGTTATTTGTTCCTTGTGGGCTTTGATCCCTTATGTTCTCATCTCCTCTCGCCCTCAAACTGCTCATTAGTTCAAATTGTTAAACATAGTTGTTCAATTTGTTAAAATGTAACTTCCTTTCTTACTTCTAATTGTTATACTGTAAACCGATGTGATGTGCAAACGAATGTCGGTATATAAAAGCGTTAAATAAAAAAATAAAATAAAATATACAATTATTTACATGTTGGTGAGAGGTTGTATGTGTGCACCCAGTGCAAAGAGCTCCTGGCTCTCAGAGAAGGAATCTAATCTCAGGAGACTAGAGTGCAGACCTAGAGAAGTTGAGGCAGAAAGAGAGATATAGAAAAGACTTTTAGGGACCAGCCTTTGACAGATACCCAGTGGATCAGGTACGTTTTTTTTTTTTTGTTTTTTGGCAGTCTTTGCCCGGCCTTAGACATAGGCTCAATGCAGTTGTTTAAAATGAAATGAACAAATAAGATTTGTTTCATTCAGGGGCACCCCTGATTCAGTTTGGGGGCCCCCTGAATGATACGAATTATCCTTATTCATCATGTTTTGCATTTTTGTTTTAAACAAATGCACATTCCTTGCTCTTAGTGCTATGGCAT